>NC_058132.1:190381186-190448391 GCF_016433145.1 Gracilinanus agilis | reverse complement strand
GGGGGGAGGGGCTTGATTTAAGGGAAAACTTCCTAATAATTAGAACTATCCAAAAGCAAAATATTCATCCATAGGAAATAGTGTGCTCCTTATCTCTGTGGGACTTTGAATGAAGACTGGATATTTCTTTGTAATGGAAGTTGTAAAGACAATAGCTATTAAAGCATATTTCAGAGTAGAAGAACTCTAAAGATCCATTCAAATGTGAGCTGTGTGGTTCTGTGATAAATAGTTTGTGGAGATTCTTGAATTCTAGGCGAAGGAAATATTGGAGATTTTTGAATATAGAAGAGACTTGACCTGGAATGATCTGAAAATGGATGCATGAGGAAAGTTATTCTAGCCATTACATGTTTTCTGCTACCTTCTGTATTCTGTAGCAATACTCCAAGGAACAAGGATAGTAGTGAAGACAGTGATAAACCTAGAATTTTTGCTACTTTTTCTGTGGTTGATGATGAAAGAATATAAGCTTCTTGAGGGCAGATTTTCTTTCTCGTTTATTTTTGTTGTTGCTTTTATCACCAGAGTCTAGCACAGGACCTGGCACAGTGAATATTTAATAAATGCTTTTAAAATGAGTTCTTTGCTAAATAACCGCTATGGCTGATGTTGTTTTTTTTTTTAAATTCAGACATATTCGCTGAGAACTAGACAAAGAAAAACCTCTGCATATATTTTAGAATTACTTGCATCAATGGAAACAACAGCTTTGGTTACAGACACCAGTAGTATTAGTTAGCAGTGGATAGAATGCTGAACCTGAAGTCAGGAAAATCTGAATTGAAATATTGCTGCAGACAATTAGTAGCTAATGCGGACCTGGGCAAGTCATTTAATATCTCTCTGCCTGTTTCCTCATATGTAAACTGGAGGTAATAGCAGCATCTACCTTCCCACCAAGGCTGTTGTGAGGATAAAATCAGATATTTGTAAAGCACTTTGCAGACATTAGTGTTATATGAAGTTTAGCTATCATCGTCACTAGAAAAATGAAGCTTACTGACTGCCCTTCTCTCATACTGGATGACGAAATGATACTTGTTCCATGTCTATAGGGCTTGTATGCCTGTTGAGACTAAGCTCCTATTCCCATCCCAGCATTTAGCACAGTCTTGTAAATAGTCAATACTCAATTAATCACTTTTTGAATTGAATCAGTGAGGTAATAATAATAATCGTTAGCATTTATATAGCCCCCACTATGAGCCTGCTGCTGTGCTAAGTGCTTTATAAATATTCCTTCACTTGAGCTTCAGAACAACAAGAGGAGGTAAATGCTATTATTAACCGCATTTTACATTTGAGGAAATTGAGGCAAACAGAGGTTAAATATTCCTGCCCAAGGTCACACAGCTGGTCATTGTCTGAGGTCAGATTTGAATCTAGATCTTCTGGCCTCTGGCCCCACCATTTTATTCACTGTGCCACATAGCAGCCTCCCAAGGCAATATAATGGATGTATAGTAGATGTAATAGAAATATCCCTAGATAGAAACTTCAGTTAGAATTCTGGTTCTGACTAGATGTATGATCTTAGAGAAGTCATTTTACTTCTTAGAGACAGTATTCTTTATCTACAAAGTGGTAGAGATAGATTATATCTCTAAGGTATTTTCCAACTTGACGATTCCGTGAGTCGTCAAGAAGATATTAAAGATCCTTCTCACCTAATCTTTTGGAATCCAATATTAAGAGTTCAGAATAATATTGCTTTCTTCTCACATGTTGCCCGTAACATTGGGAAGTGGCAGGGATTTAGTCATGAGGGAATGCTGAGACAAATAAGACTTCTCGCAGTTGGGACTTTCTCTAAGACCCCAAACTTATTTTCTAGTCATGTGCAATGAGGCTTTCCTCTAAGCCTTTTTCTCATACCTTTGTCACCCACCCAAGACCTCTGAGATGAATTGATTTAGAAGCCATGTGCTGTGCAGCATATTCCCCAGAGCACCCATTCTTAATGATTGGCTCTATTTAAGCCATTGGCACTTTCCTCATTAATGGGCCATCCTCTCTTTAAACTAATAGTTCATTATATACAGAATGATGCATGATTTCTTCTGAGAAGAGACTGAAGCTATCAGTCACCACGGAGTCAATCAGCTGATGAATGTCAATGACCCCACTGGCAATTTAGTTATCCTGTGGGATAGGGACCATCTGCCTCTCTATCGTAAGCCCTGACCCTAAAAACCATTAACTGCTTTTCTAGGAGCAGGGTTCTAAGCCATGCCGCTCTGTTTCCCAACAGCATCAATAGCGCAGTTTGGCCAGTGAAAGATGGCCAGAGAAAGATGATCCCTTTAGTATAGTCTCTGAACATTTGAGCATAATTGAATTTTGATCAAATCATATTGTAAGTGCTGAGGATCTGGCTATTTAAAGGAATCCTGTGGCAAAGTGTTCTAGTAAAAGAAATGACCCTTGAACAATGCAAACTCTTCACTTGATCATTTATCTATTTCCCAACTTTAGATTTTCATCATAGCAGACGTTCTTAAAGTGGGTCATGCCTGTAATATGTTGGCCATCTTCTTGCACACCAATACTCCTGGACACTGGAAATCTTCCCAGAATGCTGGGGCAGGCTGTCATCCTTCTCTTTCTTTCTCTTATTAACAATAATCATCCATTATGCAGTGAGTGCTAAAAGTGTCTGCACCGTTTTACACAACATGTGAAAAGACAAGGTCTTGCCCTGGAGAACTTACAATCTAAGGCAGATAAATGTGATTCACAAGACAATGGCATTTAACTTGAAATGACTTAGGATAGAAGGAAGGCATCCATTCTCAAGGCAGCAGCTCCCTCTTCCTCCCCCCCTACCCCCGCTTTTTTTTTTTTTTTTTTTTTTGTCTTTTGAGAATAGAAGGCAGTGGTTTCTCAATTCATTTCTGCACAGATGGGAAGAAGAAGAAGCAAATACTAAATGAATGGACATTGCTGCAGTGGGCTTAGTGCTTACATCCCATGGAACAGAATAACTGATCATGGCAAGCATACGCAGTTCAATACAGACTGAGCCAGAAGGATCCATCTGGAACCTACATCCAAACATCATAAAAGACACCCTTGCCATTTTAAAGACAAATTTAAAATCAACATTTTAAGACAAATTCATTTGGGTGGACGGAGAAACCTCAAAGGCTGGGGTATAAATGCTTCCTTGCAGGGGAGAAGGGAAAATCTTATGACTTCATTCTGCTAGGATTAAATAGAAATCTTAAGATGTAACCAGTGAGGTGATAGAAAACTTCTGCCTAGGGAAGGGATTAAAGTTGCTTTGGTCTGGAAAGGATCTCACCTCGTGTAGTATAGGGAAGAGGCAGGGAATTTCAGAAACTATCAGATAGGGGCAGCTATGTAGATAGTACCAAGTCTAGAATCTGGAGGACCTGGGTTCAAATTTGACCTCAGACCCTTTTTAGCTGTGTGGTCCTGGGCAAGTCACATAACCCCAATTTTCTAATTTTTGCCACACTTCTGTCTTAGAAATGATACTAAAACAAAAGGTAAGGCTTTAAAAAAACAACCAGAAACTATTGGTTAGAACCATTGTCCAAGAAGTCTCTAATTCTTTCCATGAGTGTTTACTAAACAGACTAAATAGACTATGAGCCAGGAACTCTGCTAGTGCTCATCTAGAAATTTCCTATTTTCAAAAATTATCTGCAAATCAGGCCACGGGATCCTCTCCCCAAACTCCACATGGATTTTATAGAAGAGGAAACATTGGCTTAGAGAGGTTAAATAATTTGTCCAAGTGTCACAAAGGAAATGTGTCAAAAAGAGGGTTTGAAGCCATGCCCTTTGATTCCAGAGCTAAGGCTTTTTCCTTTCATCTGTGCTATTTATACCTGTTTAAGGAAAAACACTATCAATGCTCTCCAAATTTTAGAGACCTAAGAAAAAACCTCATTTGTTCCTACTCAAGTTATGTCTCTGAGCATAAATTAAAATAATCTTAAATCACCTCTTGATTGATTGGGTGGTTCTAGGCTCACTTAAACCAGATATATTCACAGTTGTAGTAGTCATGGGATTTTTGGAGCTGGAGTGGAGCTTAAAAATCAATCTGAGTTTTTTGTTTTACAAACACAAAAACCACAGAGTATCAAAGTGATTCACTTTTTTATCAATAATCTGCACTGTCATCAGGATATGAACTCTGACTTTCTGACTTTATCAGGCTGATCTTCCACCAACTTCCACTACATTTTTCTTGCACGAGATGTTTCTGTCCCCATTCCACACCTGACCTTTTTAAAAATTATCCATTTGCCACTTATAGATTGTCAGTTCCCTGATCTATACTCATAGAGTTCAGCTTATCTTCTGGGAGCCTCAGAAATTGCCTCAGGAGATAAGGTTAAGACTCACTATGGGAAGACCCCATAAGACCTATGATGACAGTTAGCTGTCAAATATTTATTAACACATCAGTAACATTTGGAGCTAAAAAGTACTTAGAGATAATCTAGTCCAACCTCAGTTTATAGATATTTTAGGTTCTAGAGATCTAGAAAGTCATTTACTCTTTACTTTTTCCATAAAATCTTGCCTTGCTCAAAAAGGTTATATATGTAGGGCCTCTTCTTTGTATGAACAGTCAATTCTAGAATCAATTCCTAGAGAGCCCAAATTACCACTGAAAAGCAAATAAAACATTTTAACACCTAAAAGGAGAAAACCAGAACCAAGAATTTTTTGAGAGGACTTGTCAGTGGTCATGCAGCTTTAAAAGATAAGCATCAAATTGCCATCTCAATGGATTAAACTGGACTCATTTTTTTTCCTCCTCTGGGCCTGGATGCCTGTACTTATCTTTATGGAGCTACAATGTGGATTAGTATAATTTAATCAAAAGGAAATCAAAAGGAGTTATTGCATCCCTACAGCTATTGAATATGGGCAAGGGACTGTTGCAAGAGATACAAACAAACATAAAAGAGTTTCTGCCTACAAGTATATATACTCTAGCCTCCATTTGGATGGTACTTTGAGTCTTGAGCCATTCAGACTCTACCCTTCATCTCAGGGACAAGGAATACTTGTTTGATTCTGCAAAGAATAGAGAAATCGAAGAAGCCGACTAAATTCACAGCACTTTGGTTCTTCTATAGCTACTTATACCAGAACTCCAGAAAAGAAGCTTTGAGGTGCAGGCTTCTAGTGGGTATGGTGATGCCTCCCTGCACAGCTATTTTGATTCTATCTTTGGTGTGCTCTAGACTAGACACTGCTAACCCAGTTAAAAAAGCAGGACCCTTGGGGGCCTCTGGGTAGCTCAGTGCATTGAGAACCAGGCCTAGAGACGGGAGGTCCTAGGTTCAAATCCAACCTCAGACACTTCCCAGCTGTGTGACCCTGGGCAAGTCACTTGATCCCCATTGCCTACCCTTATCACTCTTCTGCCTTGGAGCCAATACACAGTATTGACTCCAAGACGGAAGGTAAGGGTTTAAAAAAAAAAGTAGGACCCTTGTAATAACCAGCCCTGTAAAATCATTTAAATAATTTCCCTTAATAGAAAGGTATTCTTAAAACCTTAGTTCTAACTCTTTGGAAGTTGATTCACAAGATTATTCCCCAATACCTACTGAAACCACATCTGTATTATTTCCTCCCATGTTTTATGAGGGCATGGACAGACTAAAGTAAAAGACATGAAGGATGGAAAAAATCATGAGCATTCCGAGGAATTATGGCTATTTAGCATGGAAAAATAAATAATGCCAGGTAGGAGTTAATAGGATCATCTTTGACGGATTGACCAGAAATGATAATGTAGTGTAAAGAGTGCTACATCTGGCATTAGAAGACCTGGGTTTGAATCTTGTATCAATTTCTAACTACTTGTGTGATTTTTGGATAAGTCATTTTCTTTCTCTGAGTTTTGACCTTTTGTCTATAAAGTGAGGTTAGACTAGATTGTTTAATCCCATGTAGGCAAACCTATAGTGTATGTGCCAGAGAGGGGCACTCAGAACCCTCTCTGTGGGCATGCCTGCCATCATCCAAGCAGAGTTCTCCAGAGTTCTTTACTAGAAAGTCAGAGGCATGAGGGGTGGGGTTTCTCCCCTCCCCCTCCACATACAGTTTGTAGTTTGGGCACTTGGTCTCTAAAAGGTTTGCCATCACTGGTCTAATCTAGTTTTCTAGCTCTAAATTCTTTTTTTTTTTAAATATTGACTGAATTACATTTTTTCTCTCTACTCACTTTATTTTTTTACATGATTCATGTTTTTACTTTCTCCTTCAATCCCTCAAACTCCCCCCCCCATAGCCAACACTCATTTCCACTGGTTTTAACATGTGTCATCAATCAAGTTGCATTGCTGTGCGGAGTAGATTCCCTTTCTACGCCCTCAGACACGACAGTTCAAGAATTGAAGCCTTTTTCTTGGCGTACCTCTTTAGTTGTGCTACAGTAGGGCTCCCCCTGCTCTGTCCCATTATTAGATTTGGTCCTCTTTCTTCTCGAAGTGCATTGTTTTCTATCTCAGTGTGTAAGGGTGTGGAGGTTTTAAGTTCCACCATCTTCCCAGAATCATCCCTGAATTCTCTAGCTCTAAATTCTATAAATGTGTTTATAGGGATTTGAAAACTGTTGTGGAATTTGTAGTTCAGAAGGAAAAGAATTACATCTCCCTCATGAGAAGGACTTGAAGACTATGACTTTTTTTAACCAGAAAGAGGACTTCAATTATAACTAAACGTTCTTAATATGGTAATCTGTGAAAGTCAAGGGAAAAGAGAAAGGATTGCAAGATAGGAGAATCAGGAACAACAGTAGGGAAATGACATTCCCAACGTTACACAGAACCTAATAAATGAACAGAATAAGTGATCCAGAGGTAATAACCAAAGGCAGAAATTCAAAAGGAAAAACTTTTAAGAAAAGACAACTTCAATAGAAAAGGTAGCGACTCAGATGATTATCATGTAGGCCTTGAAGGCATTTTAGAAGAGAGGACCCAGATTGAAATTAAATGTTGCTCCTTTTTAAGACCTGAGAATAGCTCGACTATACTCCTGTCTACTCTTACCCTAACTTTACTTCCTAATGCCTCTATAGTAACAAGCACTGTACATACTCTGCTAGCTTTTTCTATCTAAACATTCCCCAAATTTTGATATTTTCTTCAAAACTAAAGAATCCAGAAATTAGCTAGAAATACATGAAACTTTAAATTAGATACAAATCTCTGTCTCAATGCTAGAACTCTTCAGAACTGGGAGCCTTGGTATAATTACACTAATTATTTTTTTCACCTGACATAAACTGTATAATATAGCAAAGGTGCAGGGCATGTGGAACTAAGATCCATTGCCCCTGGGCTAAACTGTGAGCTTCCTGAGGGAAAATTCTATCTTTTGCTTGTCTAAGTATTCCCAGTGCCTAGCACAGTGGCTGACACATAGTTGGTGCTTCATAAATGTTTAACAGTTGATTGATAAGTTGTGGTTAATTAAATCTACAGCTTCTGATGTGAGAAATGAAAAGCATTAGTGTGGAAAGAGAGGCCTAGATGGAGAAGGATTGAGGGAGCAGAAAGAATCAGGTCCCACTACTTACTATAGCTACAATAGGACCAATGGGAAAAGAAAGATGATTTTTGAACCGATGTAAGAAAGAGGTTTTAAATAATAAAATTGTCCACCAATCAAACAATTTGCCATGCAAGATATTGAGCTCCTTATCTCCAGAAGTGATCAAATGCTGGAGGTTCATATAAAATACCCTGAAGAGGGGATTTCTGCATGAGATAGGAAGTTGTAAGGTCCTTAAAGTCCTTTCTAGCATTCCAATCTATTATATGATTGAATTCACATACATGTTCCTTATAGTAGCACACGGAGCTTCTCATACATACATTTCTTCTTTCAAATTCATAAATCCATTTCCCTCATGTAGAGGGTCCTCAGCTTCTAGTTGAACCATGACTATTAACAGTAATCTTGTGGAGAGGGTTAAGATTCCTCTGGTCATCTGAACTGATCTGGACCACTTAGATTTCAAAATTTGTAGTCCCACAGTCCTCTTTCAGCTCAAGCCAGGGGGACAATGTCATTCTTTCCCTATATATTATTTCATAGTGAAATATCACCCTTGTCAAAATGCCTAGAAATGGCAACAAGGTAAAGTGATGGATTGCCAAAGAGAGGAGTACATAGGTAAGATAGACATACAGACAGATGATTGATAAATAGAGATGGCTATGCAATTGATTTGGCCTTTGTAACCAACAACAGTCTGGAAATAAGAACTTGAGTTGACTAGTTTATGATTAAATGGTTTTATTTTCCTCCAAGTGTTAGAAGTTATTGGTCTTTCACTTCATTCTTTTATTCATTCAATATATTGGATGCATAATATGAGGTACTATTCTAGGTACTGTGAGGAATACAAACATAGGTATGGCCCTCCCCTTAAAAAAGGTTATAATCTAATAGATGCAAGGGCCATCTACAAGAAAAGATAAGAGACTTGGTTTTAATTGGGAGGGCAATATATTCACCGAAGTATAAACAACATACTAAGTGTCTAGAAGAATGAAGCTATCACTAAGGCAATAAGCAGGGACATAACTAAGGATTTTGGTGTCTGGAGCAAAGGAATGGGCAAGGCAAAGACCATAAAGTCAACAAGATAAATTGTGGAAAGATTAAGATTGGGGCCTGGGGGAAGAAATCTTTAGAGCCCAAACTCTTGAGCAGAAACAGCCTTTACATTCATTGTACTATAGATAGTTTTTTCTGTGAACCACTTTTGTTTGAGTATAATTATTCCAGGGGAGAGATGATCTATTCTAGATAGAATCCAGATTGTGTCCCCTACGCCTAGCCAATTTTTTCTCATTTCTACTACCTCCCTCCCCCTCCTGAGGTATCTTTTGACCCTGGAATATAATTAGATATGCTTCAGAGACAGGAAATATTGAAATAGGGGTCTGCGCCAACAGAAATGGTGACTAGGAAGTAAGGAGCAGTTCCTTTGGATTTGGGGGACTTGGCACAAAGATATGATAGATCCAGTGGCAGTGGGGAAACTGGGTTCCTCAGCCTATGTGTCAGGACCTCGGACTTGAATTCAGGATTTTTTGTTGTCTCTTTCATAGTGACTATGGGAACATCCTCTCTCCCATTTTCTTGCAAAGACCCAAATTGTATGGTTGAATAGGATTATAAAATATTGGACTAGGAAATGTAGTGTCGATGTGAGTCACTATTATAACTAATGTTATTTGACATTTCACATTCAAAAAGTTCTTCTGTAGGATTTGTCTATAAACCAAAAGGTCTTTGAAAGTTCTCCTCAAGGCACAACATACCAATTATATAGTTGGTAAAGAAGGGGACAAAAAAAAGGACTGAACCATTCCAGTTCTAGTCTTGGGCTCATTCTGATGCTGAAAAGTTAAAGAGTTAAAATGGTGTGGACCAGAAGAAAAAAATGCATCTATACTTATGTCTCAGAATGTCCAAAAGGGAATAATCCCTTTAAGTCCATAATAACACATTAAATATACTTCTAAGTTCCAAAACTAAAATATCTGGGCTCTTGAAAAGTTTGCACGTGTTCTATCAAATAAGTGCTAATGTTGGTGAGTTGTTTGGAGACAGTGATGTATGGAAATGATTTCCCTGGATTGAAGAACCAGTATATTAAAGGTAGGACTTGAACCCAAATATCCTGCAATAAGCCTTAGTCATATCTACAAACATTACAAGGAAGAAAGAAGGCTAATTTCAAAGATGAGTAGTAATGGAGAGTTTTTAGCCTTCAAAGCAGAACAGCAAATCCCTAGGTAGAAGACATGAAAGCTGCTTGAGTACAAAAAAAGTCTTTGAGTCATAACAGAAGACTTTGCATTGATAATGTGGTCCCTTGCATCTCTGACCCTGTAAAAGAAAAGTCCCCACCAATATAACTTTCCATATACCTAAACTTGCCAGATTTTCCATTCCATAATAGCTGCATTTACTACATATGGCCTAAGGCTCGAATGGCATATGGAAAACACTTTGCAAAGCTTAAAGTGCTAGATCAATGCTTTACATTGGTGATTCCCAAAGTGGGCACCACCGCCCCCTGGTAGGTGCTGCAGCAATCCAGGGGAGTGGTGATGGCCACACTTTTTTTGTATTACATTCTATTCTGAGTTCAATAAAGAGTTTCATAATTTCCAGGGGACTCTAAGTAATATTTTTTTCTGGAAAGGGGGGCAGTAGGCCAAAAAAGTTTGGGAACCACTGTTTTAGATCTTAACTGCATTGCCAAATATTATTATAGAGGGAGTAGCTAGGTGTCGCAATTGATAAAGGTGCTGGACTGTTCAGATTCACTTCACCTCTCTCAGACTCAGTTTCCTTTTCTCCAAAATGAAGATAACAAAAGCAACTACCCTCCAATGTTGCTAAGAGAATCAAATGGGATAAAATATGTAAAATGCTACATGGACATTAAATCGCTTTGCCAGATACTATGTTCCCCAGAGAGAAAAGAAGGGAGATAAAGAAAAGTCATGGCAATCAGTTCTACTGAACTAAACTGAAATAGTCCCACCAATATGTGTCCTTTTCAACTGTATTCTTATATGACGAATGAGCCTGACACTGTTAATTACATTACGTCAGACATTTATACCATCCCAACATTTGAGGTTAGAGTTTAACTCTAAGGCTAACTCTCTACCCACTGTGCAATACCATCGCTTTCAAGAAACAAAATACCATGAGAAAAAAGGAGGATTTTTGAAATAGATAATTCTCGTTCCTATTTGCTTTTATAAATAAAGGAAACATTTCATCAAGATAGTGTTGATTTATGAAGACCTTCTAAATGTAATCCTTTTGTTCTTAGAAGTTTGATCAAATCATTTTTTTCATCTGACTTTTTCTTTCTTAATATAGGGGAAAGCAGATCCTTAGGATAACAGTCACAGCTGTTGTCACAGAAAAACCTTCTTACACTCCACATTTAGGCTTGGGCAAGGACACTGAAACATAATGTACTATAATCCATAATTCAAAATAGAGTCTCAGTTACCAGGAACTCATTTGTTTCTCATAACATTCATGTACTCCATAACTACCTGGAATTAGGACATTCTGTGAGGACATTGATAGTAGATGAGCCTCGAGAATACAAATGAAGAAAGCCAACTCTTATACCTTTGGGAACACTTTCTTAAAGATCTTACTACAGCCATGTCTTTGATTACCACTTATAATGCAATATGATTCCCAAATTCCTATTTCCAGAAGTAATCTTTACCCTGAACTACTCACCACCGGCTGGTTGCTGCAAATTTTTATCTAGATCTCGAGAGCCCATCATTGCCTCATATTCAACATGTTAAAAAATGAATTCATCATTTCCTCTCCACACTTCTTTTTCTTCAGCCTCTCTTGAAAATCCAACTTAATTTGACTAAATCTGAGCTATCAAAATGTGAACTTTCCTTGTATATGACAACTATATTCTTATAGACTAAACAAACTAATTCCCTTATAGCTTTCTTGTTTGTATTGAATCATTTATTTACACCATTCCAGTTTCTGAAATTAAAAACTAATAAAAAGACCAGATATCTCTGAGTGTTCCATTATCTTCCCAATCTCAATTCCAGAGTAAGTTTTGACTCTTCCTTTTCTTTTAGCCCACTCCCTTGCATCTAATTAATCTGGTTAACTCTACTTCTAACAAACTCTTGAATTCATTCCTTACTCTTCTCACACAGCCACTATAATAATTTAGGTTCATTTCACCTTTCTGCTGTCCTATTGTAATAGGGAGAGGAAGGGAACAACCAATCATTTATTAAGTGTCTACTATGTTTCAGACATTATGATAAGCACTTTACCAATATCATTTCAATTAATCCTTATAGAGATCTTGTGAAGAAGGTCGTATTTTTATCTCAAATTTGCAGATGAGGAAACTGAGTCCAAGACAGCTTTAGTGACTTGCCCATGGTCACACAGCTAGTAAATATCTGAAGCAGGATTTCAACTGAGGTATTCCTGACAATAAGCTCAGCAACCTTTCCACTGAACCACCTAACTGCTTCAAATATAAACATATCAGCCAGGCCCTAAAAGCCTTTCACAGACTATATTCAATTCACCATTCTACTCTACTTTATTCTCCCTTCCTCACACTATCTTTCATCTAATCTGAATTACTAGCTGTTCCCTGGTCTGGTCCCAAATTTAAAAGCATGCATAATTAACATTTTATCTTTCCCTCAAAAGAAATACAAATTGGCCACCTTACCTTGAGTGTTTCCCTTTAATGGAAGGGGTTGTTCACTCTAGGTGCAGGACACCTAATCCACCTTTATGCATACCTATGATGTTTGAGATATATCTTTGCATGAAAAATATTTTGTACTTTTATTCATATAGTCCCTGGGTTTGTCTTGGCTGATAGACTGCTATTTTGTATTATTTGTAGTTATTTTAAGTGGAATTTTCTTTTTTATTTCCATCTGGGTTTTGTTGGTAGAACATAAAAATGCTGACCGTTTGTGTAGGTTTATGTTATATCCTGAAACTTTGCTGAAGATGTTAATTGTTTCAATTAGGCTTTTATTTAATTCTCTTGGGCTCTCTAAAGTATACCATCATATCATCTGCAAAGAGTGATGGCTTCGTTTCCAAATTACCTGTCTTTATTCTTTCAATTTCTTTTTCTTGTCTTATTGTTATGGCTAGCATTTCTATTAATATTTTGAATAATCATGGTAATAACGGACATCCTTCTTTCACTCTTGATATAATTGAAAAAGATATTGTATTTATCCCCATTGTAAATAATTCTGCTCTTGATTTTAGATATTTATGTTGATATGGCATCATTTAAAGAAAGACTCCATTTATTCCTAGACTTTCAAGTGATTTTAGGAATAGGTGTTATATTTTGTGAAAGGCTTTTTCTGTAGTTATTGTTATAATCATATGATTTTTTTTATTTTTGTTATGTTCAATTATTTTGATAGTTTTTTGAAAGTAGGTCTGCATTCCTGGTATAAATCTGACCTGGTCATAGTGTTTAATCTTTGTGATATGTTGTTTTAAATTTCTTGGTAGTATTTTACTTACATTTTTTTGCATAATATTCATTAAGGAAATATGTCCAGAGTTTTCTTTCTTTGTTTTTTTGGACTCTTTAGTTTAAGAGTCAAAATCATTTTTGCATCATAAAAAGAATTTTGTATGGCTCCTTTTATACCTATGTTTTAAAATAGATTATATAATATTGAGATTAATTGTTCCTCAAATGTTTCATAGAATTCACTTGTAGGGCAGCTGGGTAGCTCAGTGGAGTGAGAGTCAGGCCTAGAGACGGGAGGTCCTAGGTTCAAACCTGGCCTCGGCCACTTCCCAGCTGTGTGACCCTGGGCAAGTCACTTGACCCCCATTGCCAACCCTTACCAATCTTCCACCTATGAGACAATACACCGATGTACAAGGGTTTAAAAAAAAAAAAAGAAAAAAAAAGAATTCATTTGTAAATCCATCTGATCTTGGGGATTTTTTTCTTAGGGAGCTCATCTGTGGTTTGTTCAATTTCTTCTTTTATGATTGCATTATTTAAGTATCCTACTTCCTCTTGCCTTAATCTGAGCAGTTTATTATTTTGTATATATTCACCATTTTATCTAGATTGTCACTTTTATTATCACATAATTGATCAAAGTAACTCATAATAATTGCTTTGATCTTCATTTAAGATTCATTCTCCCTTTTCGTTTTTGATACTAGTAATTTTGTTTTCTTTTTTCTTTTTTAATCAAACTAACCAATGGCTTATTTATTTTTGTTGTTTTTTATAATGGTAGCTCCTGCTTTTCTTTATTGGCTCAATAATATTTTTAAAATTTAATTTAATTTTTAAACCCTTACCTTCCGTCTTGGAGTCAATACTGTGTATTGACTCTAAGGCAGAAGAGTGGTAAGGGGTAGGCAATGGGGGTCAAGTGACTTGCCCAGGGTCATACATCTGGGAAGTGTTTGAGGTCAGATTTGAACCTAGGACCTCCTGTTTTTAGGCCTGGCTCTCAATTCACTGAGCTACCCAGCTGCCCTTTCAATTGTATTAACCTTTTGATTTTCATGATTTCTAGATAAATACTTTAGATATAAAGGTGATATCATAAGTGAATTAGGGGTCCAAGGAAAAATTTACCTGTCAGATATGTTAAGGGAAGACTTTATGACCAAAAAAAAAACCAGACGATAATAAGAAGTTAAGTGGGTAATTTAGAATAAAATCAAATTCAGTTTTCATAAACTCAAAATTAGAAGAAAAAAGAAAACTGGGGGAAATTTTACATCAAGTTTCTCTGATGAAGGCCTTTTTCCTCAAATATGTAGGGAACTGAGTCAAATTTGTAAAAATAAAATGCATTCCCTAATTAATAAATGGTCAAGGCATTATTTGGAAATTTTCCAAAGGAGAGATGAAAGCAATAAATAGTTACATGGGAAAATGCTATAAATACTATTCTTTAGAAAATTGTAAATTAAGACAACTTATATACTACCCTCAACTATAAGACTGACTAACATGAGAGAAAAGGAAAATGACAAATGCTGGAGAAGATGAGGAAAAATTGGGATACTAATGCACTGTTGGTGGAGTTGTAAACTAGCCCAGCTAGTCTGGAGAATTATTTGGAACTATACTCAAAGAACTATAAAATTTTGCATAATTTTTGATCCAGAAATACTACTATTTGGTCTGTATCCTAATGATATCAAAGAAAAGGGAAATAAAACGTATTTGTACAAAATATTTATAGCAGCTCTTTTTGTTGTGGTAAAAAAAATCACAAATTGAAGGAATGTCAATCAAATGGGGAATGGCTGAACAAGCTGTGGTAAATGATTGTGAAGGAATATTATTGTACTATAAAAAAATGATGAGAAAAAGGTTTTCAGAAATACCTGAGAAAACTTATGTGAAGCCATTCAAAGTGATGTAAATAGAAAAAGGAGAATATTTTACACAGTGATAGCAGATTTATAAATATTATCAATTGTGAAAGACTTGGTTCCTCTGATCAAGACAATGATCCAAAACAATTCCATATATTATATATGTACATGTATATATATACATAATTTTTCTTCATCTGTCTGTTTACTTTTGCAACATGGAAAGGAAGGAAGAGAGGAGGAACAGAGAAAAAGAGGAAGGAGGAAGAAAGGAAGAAAGGAAGGGAAAGGAGGGAGGGGGAAGACTGAAGAAACAAAGAATGAACCGAGGGAGCAAGAATAACCTTTAAAGTGGATACTTCATAATTAAAAATAGTAACCATGAACATTTTGCCAGAACCAATAAACTTCACAGGTGACTGAGGTTTGGTTTCTACTGATGTGAAAATTACTATATATCAGGCTTTGTATAGACCTGCACTCAGCCTGAAAAATAAAACAGATAAAACTACCTTTACTTGCCCATATCAATGAGACAGCAAAAAAATACTTATTTTTAAAAGTATAAGAACAGAGAACAAAAAAAAAAAAACCACCTGCCTTTTAAAAGTGGTCACATGTGAATTGCAGTGCCCATTAAAGTGAGATTGTGCTCTGCTCTTAGAATCCTCTCCACCATCCTATTTCCCATTTGTCCAGTTTGAATTCATAGCTACTGACCCATACCTTATGCCCAATCTACATCTCTGAAAACTGCCCCAAGCCTCCTTTGCTTGCCTAATCAAATCAAGTCAAGAAGTATTCATTTATCTATTACTACGTATCAAGCATTGTGCTAAGTATTGGGGATGCAAAGAAAGATTGCAATGGTTCCTCCTTAAAGAACATCATATTTTGGGGGCAGCTGGGTTGCTCAATGGATTGAGTGCCAGACCTAGAGTCAGGAGGTCCTAGGTTCAGATCTGGCTTCAGACACGTCCTAGCTATGTGACCCTGGGCAAGTCACTTGGCCCCCATTGCCTATCCTTACCATTCTTCTGCCTTGGAGCCAATACACAGTATTGACTCCAAGATGGAAGGTAAGAGTTTAAAAAAAACCAAAACATCACATTTTGATGATGTAGGCAACATGCAACCAACTATGTACATAGTAGATACTAAAGTATGAGACTATATAATGTTGGCTTTGCCCTCCATAATAATTGGCACCCCTTTGCTTGTTATACTAAATAATAACCTTTCCCCCCTCTCAATTTGTCTCCCTTTTCCTGTATATCATGCTATCTGCCAAAATATGGTGGCCTAATTTGGCTCCTCCTCCCAATCCCTTTTGGTCTATCTTATCTCACTCACCTTATATATATCTCACTCATCTTATGCCTTCATCCCTATTTTATTTCACTCAGAACACTACACTAGTTTACAAGTTTTAAAGCTTCAATGTAGGAAGGAAATATCACAATTTCAACCTTCATTCTAACATGATTGCTTTTCTCTAAAATATATTATATTGTTCTTCACGAATCATATCAATATAACAGCAGGTATATTTCTTGTTCTGATAATTACACTTCCAGTAACATACTACTAAGATACATCCTCCTAAAATGGATGTGATTCTGGCTTCTTTAAGAACTGACCCGTATAGCACAAGCTCCAACAAATACATCTGGCTTTGAGTATAGGTCATTCCTTGAACTTTTAGATAAGTCATCAGACAATGATTATTTCTGTCCAAAACAAGTTATGAAACCCTTTGCCAAAACTGTAGAAGTTGTGAGATCTGTTTTGTGTGGAATAATATTTAAACTGATAAAATAACATCTCTGGAAGTGGAGAAGTACTAACTCAGTTACAAATACAAATATATTGTGTTTGTGCCAGGCAGTGATAGATACAGAAGAATTCAATTCAATTCAACAAAAAATTATGAAGCATTTGCTATGTATAAATCATCACATTGAGTATAGAATTAGAAAAGACTCCATCCTCATGCAACTTACATCTAGTTATAGGGCAAAGTTTTTGCTCTTATGATCCTTGACTTCAATTAACATATAGGAAATAAATGGGCAAGAATCAAACCCTAAATTTTAAGAAAATTGCCAAAAACAACTTTGGGGCTTTTTGCAAGTACATATTGTTTCATTCATCGTATTTGTAACCGCAAAGCTTGGCATAATGTCTAAAACATAGTAAGTTTTTCATAATTGTTGATTGTTGATTGAAAAAATTAAAGGAAATAAGGCTACAATAATATTTCAGATACATAATTAATAATTATCAACTCATGCTCCCCCAAAGAAAAGATAGGAGAATATATACCTACCTCTCTTCTCTGCAAAGGCAGAGACCATGGATGGATCATTGCATATATCATCATATTCATTTGCTACATGGCTTAGTTTCACAGGACAACATTTCTCCCCTCTTTTTTTTATTCTATTATTTGAGGTATTTTATAGGGAGGGAATGAAGGTAATATTCAGAAATTAAGGTGATATAAAAACAATGCGAAATGAAACACATACTTGTAATGATTCTCTAAACATAACTTGGAATATATGAAAAAAATCATTTGTGGACAATATTAGTCCAACAGAAAGAGTAACAGCTGTTATGTGAGAAATACAGAAAAAGCTTGATCATATCTCTCCCAATATTTCTCTAGTTGACCTTATTAAGGGAAATGAAATTTTGATCATCAGTTTCTTTAGCATTAAAGTGTAATATTAAAATACAAATACCTGCAATGAAAAATGGAACAATAGAATTTCAGTTGAAAAGGATTTCTGCAGACATCTTGTCTAACTTATGCCTCTAAACTGTACTTAACAAGTTGTCATTCACCCTTTACTTGATGACTCTGAATGAGCAGAAAACCACTAACTTCCAAGGCAGCACATCCCACTCTTCAGGAGCTCTATTTTTTAGGAAACATTTCCAGATATTAAGCCCAAATTGGTCTTCTTGCAACTATCACCTATATATTCTCATTTTGCTTTCAAAAGTCACATGGATTGAGACAAATCCCTGAAATACTTAGATACAACTATCATGTCTTCCCAAGCAATTTCCTCTTAAGGCTAAACATCTTCAGTTCCTTTAAGTGAATTGCATATAATATGGTCTAGAGGGTCTTTACTATTCTATCATAAATTCTGCTGCATAGATCTAAACAAAATCTGTCACAATGTCTATCATGCCAGTATTTCTGTGATCTATGCTTTTCTAACAATCATATTAGAGTTTTGGCTGCCACATCACATTATTGACTCATACTAAAACTGTAGTCCACTAAAATTCCCAGATCTCTTTTTCAGGCATACTATTAAATAGTTATTTATTGCCCATTTGAAGTCAATTTTAATCCAAAGCATAAGATTTATATTTATCCTTATTAAACATCCTTTCATTATATTTGACCTAGTGTTCTATGCCATGGGGCAGTGAATCTTGATTATGTCATTCAGACTGTCCTAGCTATCTCTCCTGGCATTATGATGTTATCAGATTTGATAAAGTTTACATATAAAACATTCTTCAAGTCACTGATACAAATGTTAAATAACAAAGAGCCTGCTAAGATCTTCTGCAGGTATTTGGCTGTAAATCTTAAGCCATGTTGACATCAAACCATTACTGACTACACTTTGGGTTCAGCAATTAATCCTTTTATGAATCTATGCCATATTGGTATACAACTCTCAATCTTTTCCTCAATAGTGACATGTAGCCTATTAAACATTAATGTATACTACATCTGCAAAAATTTCTTGATCCATTATTTTAGTAAACTATTCAAACACAGGTTATTTTGCCATGACCTATTCATGTTGAAAACATAATTATTCTTTATAATCATTCATTCTTTTTCTATATGTTCATTTTTAATAATGTATTCTAGAATTTTGCCAGGAATGTAAATCTATTTCAGTAACCATTAATTGGTAGAGTTCATTATTTTTCTTTTTTGAATCCAGGACATACATCATTTCTCCATTTCCAGTTCTTTCCCATTCTCCATAGTCTTTCAAAGACTGTTGACAGTGGTTCAGCAATAATATGTGCCAATTATTTCAGTACTTAGGCACTAGTTCATCTGGGCGTGGTGATTTGAATTCATTAAAATAGTTTGTTACTCCCTCACTATCTACCTTGGGTATCAGCCATCTAATAATCATTTTTCTTCAGTCCTTCTAGTCATTCTCCTTGGCAGAGAGAACAGAACCAAAATAGGAATTGAGCACAACTATCTTTCCTCTGTTTTTCTTATGTTGGATCATTAAAATGAGGAAGTAGAAAGTATCTCAAATTAATAAGTTTATTGATTGTCACATGCATTAGCTAGAATAGATACATATATACTAAAAACAGCCCACAAAAGACTACAAAATTCCCCAAAATTGCCCCAATTTTTATACCCTTATTCAATCAACTCTGGATTCTTCTCTTTACCAATCATTATTCCCCAGCTGATGAAATATTTATGAAGTCCTTTTTCTTGTGCTGAAGACACTCTATCTTTAAGACAACTCAAAGGTCTCCTGTATAATCCTTCAGTTTGTCAACAATTCTATTGCCTCTTTCCCTTCTGTTTTGCAATATTGTGGTTTGGCCTGTATTATTTTCCTTTATTATAGCATTCTATTATTGTCATACACAAAAATTTAATTTTCAGTTCCCTGGAGACTATTAAAATCTCCCATTTTTTTTAACAATTCCCAAATCAATATCAGTCAGAGCAGAAAAATGCAGCTTATGGAATAGGTAGTATAACAGAGAACTAATAAAACAAGCAAAATTACCATAGGGTAAATAAAGAAATCCAACATGTCTGGAGCTTTAGTTGTCTCAGGTCCTTTGGTAGGGTCTGTGATATGTTTCTTCAGATGTCTGACAAACATCTCTTATAAATCTGTACATTCCTCTTTATCCATTTCCTAGATGCCTGTACACGGGAAGCCTCAACTCTAATAAAGATATCTCCTACTCCCCTTTGATGACCATCCATGTTTCAAGTCACTTGTGGAGATTCTCTAGGTAATGTTGTTAGAATCTACTAATAACAAAATAGCATAATTTAATTAAACTCAAGAAAATCTAATCAGATTCGCTGTCAAGTAATTAGTTCATGTGATAAAGACCTAGTTAAACCTTATGGAATTAGCCTTATACACAATACAGCTATAAGAACATCAAAGCAAGTTACACAATAAGATATCTTATACTTGTATCCCATTATAGCAATTCAGAGGTGCTGTAGTATTATAACACCAAGACTCATTAAACATATATAAAAATGTGTGTATATGTATGTATACACACTATATATATATATACATACATTTTTAAATTACATTTATAATTTTATACAATTTTTAATATACAATATACAATTTTTAAATTACATTTTTACCAGGTATGGTTGCTATGAAATGAAGGAGGGACATGATTGTAATAGCATTAAGACTGGTCCTGTAGGCCTAGGTCTAAGGCTACAGAAGGACTTAACATACAGATAACAAGAAAAATCATCCTTAGTTCTGATTGATTTCAGGTATAAGAGTCATAGTTTACTTTTAAGAACAACCAATCATAAAGAAAAGTTCTACATTACTCACAGAGTGTAACTGCCAGGCTCAGGTTTAACAAGGGGAAACACTTCTGTTAAAAAAAAAAAAGGAAATAACATGTGGAGAAACTGAATCAAGAGGATCCTACCATCACCTAGGCAAGGCCATTCTTTCTGCTTCCCTAGACAGAGACATCCACCTGTAGCAGTTCTCTGATCACATTCCCTTTAAGCAGCTTATATCATTTCTTTGAATGGAGGATTACTGACTTAATGATGATCAAATTCACTGACTTGAATTTGAAATTCAGAACAATATCAAATTGAAGTCCCAAGAAAATTTTGCCTCAAATATTGTTTCATTGATCATAGCTAAGAACTAGATATAGTTATTCTCTCATGTTGTTACAACTGTTAAAAAATTCACTTGACATTATTTTCTTTTTCTTCTTGAGTTTAACCTCTTCTTGGTATAACATCAGTCACTATTAATTAAGGAAAAATCACATCCTGGAATTCCACATAAATGGTGAACATGTGAGAATTTATTCCAAACCCAGGAAAACTCTGGCTATTTACTGTAAACTTCCAGATTAACAGATATCCATCTTTTAAGGTATTTTATATTAACCATCTGAAGCAAAAATAAATCTTTAAGACTGGAATCTGTTGAGATTAACTTGTAAAATAGAACTGAATGACTGATGGTACAGTCCAGTTAAGAATATTTTCTTTAAGGTCCCTAAGCTGAGAAGTGGCAGGACAGGCTTCACAAAAGGGAGGGGTTAAAGTGAGGGAGTAGAATCTTCCTCCACCCCCACACAGGGAACAGTTAAAATCAGTTACTGATATCTTCCAGTCAAGCAGTGGGGACAAGATCTAGCTAGGTAAATTCAGGATTCAGGCTGGTAACGGTAAAGACTAAAACCCTTATGATAATATCTTTCTCTGTATGTATTATTTCCCCAAAGGATAGAAATAGGTGAGGCTTGATTTCTTCAGGAGCAGCCTACTGGCTCTGAAGACAGGATCAACTTCAGAGCCACTAGAAAGAGGAACTTGGCTTATGGAAGCTGTGAGTATCACCCCAAATTATCTGTAACCAGGCTCAGTTTCTAAATAATAAGGGTTTAATGATTTCAGGGAACAGTAAGAAGGGAAATGGTTTTGGAATGAAAGGAAAGGGAAAGCTATCTAAATCAGCTATATCTAAGTAAGCAGCACCTCCCACCCTGAAAGGGGGAAATGTATACTGTATGGCTTGACTCCAAACTAACCCCCTAAAATAGTCTTCTCCTAAGTCCTATGTAACTAAATTGAAGGTATATAGTTGGTTTTGTTGAAGATCTACTAGAGATCAGCTATGGAGATAACTCAGCTCTGGCAGTCAGAGAAACAGTCCCTCTTGCCCTTCAACCCACAGGGTGTGTTCCAAGAGAGCCCCTGCCAGAGGGCTGACCTGGCTTTTTATACCAGGTCTCCAACTGCCCCTAACTGCCCTCTCCCTTGGAGTTCTCCGGGCGGTATGGAATTCTGTGATCCAGCATCATCCCCTCTTAGGATCATGGAAGTTACAGTCAAGATGTAACCTCGACATATACTGGTACAGGCAAAATTTCATAATTTCCAATATCACAAATCATCAAACCATATGATCAAGCAAATGATTTTCTTCTGCTTTTCTATTCCCACAGTTCCTTCTCTGGATGTGGATAACATTCTTTCCCATAAGTCCCTGGATCACTGCATTGCTGCAAATGGAGAAGTCCATTATGTCTGATTGTGCCACAGTGTATCAGTCTCTGTGTACAATGTTCTTATGGTTCTGCTCCTTTCACTCTGCATCAATTCCTGGAGGTCTTTCAAGTTCACATGGAATTCCTCCAATTCATTATTCCTTTTAGCTCAATAGTATTCCATCACCATCAGATACAATTTATTTAGCCATTCTCCAATTGACAGACAACCCCTCATTTTCCAATTTTTTTGTCACCACAAAGAGTGTTGCTATAAATATTTTATACAAGTATTTTTCTGTATTATCTCTTTGGGGTACAAACCCAGGAGTGGTATGGCTGGATCAAAAGACAGATAGTCTTTTAAAGCCCTTTGGGCATAGTTACAAATTGCCTTCCAGAATGGTTGGATCATTTCACAACTCCACCAGCAATGCATTTGTGCCCCAATTTTGCCACATCCCCTCCAACATTTATTACTTTACTTTGCTGTCATATTGACCAATCTGAGGTAGTACCTCAGAGTTGTTTTGATTTCCTCTAATTATGAGAGATTTAGAGCACTTTTTCATGTGCTTATTGATAGTTTCGATTTCTTTATCTGAAAACTGCCTATTCATGCCACTTGTCCATTTATCAATTGGGGAATGACTTCATTTTTTTGTATAATTGACTTAACTCCTTATAAATTTGAGAAATTAGACTTTTGTCAGAGGTTTTTGTTATAAAGATTTTCCCCCCAATTTGTTGCTTTCCTTTTAAATTTGCTTGCATTGGTTTTGTTTGTACAATACCTTTTTAATTTAATTTAATAAAAATTATTCATTTTACATTTTATAATATTCTCTATCTCTTGCTTGGTCTTAAATTCTTTTTTCCCCCATAGATCTGACAGCTATACTATTCTATGTTCACCTAATTTAATTAGTTTTCTTCTTTATATTTAAGTCATTTACCCATTCTGAATTTATCTTGATATAGGGTGTGAAATGTTGATCTAAACCTACTCTCTCCCATGCTTTTTTTTTCAATTTTCCCAGCAGTTTTTGTCAAATACTGGGTTCTTGTCCCAAAGCCTAGGATCTTTGAGCTTATCATATACTATCTTGTCAAGGACATTTATCCCAAGACTATTCCATTGATTCTCCCTTCTGTCTCTTAGCCAACACCATATTGTTTTGATGATCACTGATTTATAATACTGTTTAAGATCTAGTAACATTAGGCCCCCATCCTTCACATTTTTTCTGTAGTTCCCTTGATATTCATGATCTTTAGTTCTTCCAAATGAACTTTGTTATAGTTTTTCTAATTCAATAAAACAATTCCTTGCTAGTTTGATAGGTATGGCATTAAATAAGTAGATTAATTTGGGTAGGATTGTCATTTTCATTATATTAACTCATCCTACCCATGAGTAATTAATGTTTTTCCAATTATTTAGATCTAGTTTTTTTTTTTAATTTTAAACCCTTAACTTCTGTGTATTGACTTATAGGTGGAAGAGTGGTAAGGGTAGGCAATGGGGGTCAAGTGGCTTTCCCAGGGTCACACATCTGGGAAGTGTCTGAGGCTGGATTTGAACCTAGGATCTCCCGTCTCTAGGACTGGTTCTCAATCCACTGAGCTACCCAGCTGCCCCCTGGATCTAGTTTTACTTGTGCAGAAAGTGTTTTATAGTTGTGTTCATATAATTCTTGTGTTTGTCTGGCAAATAGATGGCTAAATATTTTATATTGTCTAGCATAATTTTAAATGGAATTTCTCTTTCTAAGTCTTGTTACTGAGTTGTGTTGGAAATATGTAGAAATGCTGATGATTTATGTGGGTTTATTTTGTATCTGCAACTTTGCTAAAGTTGTTGATCATTTCCACTAGCTTTTTAGTTGATTCTCTAGGATTCTTTAAGTAGACCATCATATCATCTGCAAAGAGTGATAGTTTAGTCTCCTCATTGTCTATTTTAATCCCTTCAGTGTCTTTTTCTTCTCTAATTGCTACCACTTGGGTTTCTAGTACAATGTTAAATAATAGAGGTGATAATGAGCATCCTTGCTTCACTACTGATTTTATTGTGAAGGCTTATAACTTCTCCCCATTGTAGATGATGTTTGCTGATGTTTTTAAATATATATATATATATATATATGCTGTTTATTATTTTCAGGAAAGGCTCTTCTATTCCTATACTTTCTAATGTTTTCAATAGGAATGGGTGCTATATTTTGTCAAAGGCTTCTGCAACTATTGAGATAATCATGTCATTTCTATTGGTTTGGTTGTTGATGTGGTCAATTATATGGATGGTTTTCCTAATATTAAATCATCCTTGAATTTCTAGTAAAAAACCCACCTAATCATATTGAACAATCCTCATGATCTTTTTGCTAGTATTCTATTTAAGATTTTTGCATCTTATGTTCATTAAGGAGATTGGTCTATAGTTCTTTTCCTCTGTTTTTGGTCTACCTGGCTTTGGAATCAGTACTATATTTGTGTCATAAAAAGAATTTGGTAAACTCCTTGGCTTATTTTGTCAAATAGTTTGTATAATATTAGGATTAATTGTTCTTTAAATGTTTGATAGAATGCACTTGTGAATCCATCTGGCCCTGGGGATTTTTTAGGGGGTTTCTTTTTTTTCTGTAAGCAATTTTTTAACAATTTATTTATTTGTTTGTTTGTTACATTAAAATACCCAATTAATTTTCTCCTTCCATAATTCCCACCCATCAGCAAAGGCATCATTTGACAAACAGATATACCTATATATATATAAAACTATGTCTCCCTTATTTCTACTTATTAGTTCTTTGTCTGGTTGTAGACATACACAAGACATTTTTTCAAACACGCTGGTGCTATATAAAATGTTCTCAGTTCTATTCATTTCATTATTCATAATCTTTTTAGGTTTTCCCATGTTTTTCCAAAACCTCTTCATTATTTCTTACAGCACAGTAGCATTCCATCACAATCATATGCTGTAGCTTGTTTTGTCATTGTTGAATTGATGGACATCCCTTCAATTTCCTTTTTTTTTTGTCACCACAAAGAGAACTGTTGTAACTATTTTAGAATATAGAGGTTCTTTTCCTTTTCCTCAATCACCTTAGGAAATAAAGTTAACTATGATATTACTGGGTCAAAAGGTATACACAGTATTCTAACTCTTTGATCTTAACTCCAGATTATTCTCCAAAATGTAAAATCAGTTTATAGTTCCACAAAAATTTTTTATATCACGAATAAACAAATAAAAATGTCATTTTGTCCTTTTATCATTTTATTCAATCTAATAGATATGAGATGATATCTCAGAGGTGTTTTGATTTGTATTACTCTAATTCAGGGATGGGCAAACTGTGGCCCCCTGAAATGTTCTTTCTGACAATGTGACATTATTCCTAATCTGATGAATACAATGAGTAGGATACAATACAATGCAACTTCGAAAGAGTTGCCTTAGAAACAGACTGAGAGATTAACATTTACTTTCCTTTGGCTCCCTCTTTTAAAAGTCTGTCCATCACTACTCTAATCAATAATGATTTAGAGCATTTTTTCATATTATGATATATAGCTTTGATTTCTTCATTCAAAAACAGTCCCCTTAAAACTTTTGAACATTTATCAGTTGGGGAATGGCTTCTGTTCTTATATATTTGACAAAATTTTCCATATATTTTAGATATGAGACCTCTACCTGAGAAACTATCTATGAAATTTTTTCCCATTTTATTGCTTTCCTTTTCATCTTGGCTACATTTATTTTATTTGTACAATACTTTTCAATTTAATGCATTCAAAATTATCCACTTTACATTTCAAAATGATTTCTATCTCTTGTTTATTCATAGTTTCTATGTCTATCCACAAATTTGATATGTAATATATCTCTTTTTCCTCTAATTTACTTGTAATATTTCCTTTATGCCTCAGTCATGTATACATTTTGATTTTATCTTAGTAAATAATGTAAGATATTGTTTTATATCTAGTTTCTGCCAGACTGTTTTCCAGTTTTCCCAACATTTTTTAGCATATAGTTCATTCTTATTCTGAAAACTTCAATCTTTCCTTTTTTGAAACACAAAGTTACTATTACCTTTTACAACAGTTTGTTGTATGTCTGTTCTGTTCCACTGATCTACTTTTCTATTTCTTAGGCAGTATCAGATAATTTTAATCATAACTGCTTCATAATATAATTCAAAATCAGGTACTGCTAACCTTTGTTCTTGTACATTTTTTTCACTTTTTTAAATTTAAACATTTATTAATATTCATTTTAACATGGTTTCATGATTCATGCTCCTACTTTCCCCTTCACCCCCCGCACTCCACCCATGGCCGATGCACATTTCCACTGGTTTTGTCATGTGTCCTTGATCAAGACCTATTTCCAAATTGTTGGTAGTTGTATTGGTGTCTTAGTTTCGAGTCCACATCCTCAATCATGTCCACCCCGACTCATGCGTTCAAGCACTTGTTTTTCTTATATGTTTCCTCTCCTGCCTTCCTCTGAATGTGGGTAGCGTTCTTTACCATAAATCCCTCAAAATTGTCCTGGGTCATTGTATTGCTACTGGTACAGAAGTCCATTACATTCGATTTTACCACAGTATATCAGTCTCTGTGTACAATGTTCTTCTGGCTCTGCTCCTTTCGCTCTGCATCAGTTCCTGGAGGTCTTTCCAGTTCACCTGGAACTCCTCCAGTTTATTATTCCTTTTAGCACAATAGTATTCCATCACCAGCGTATACCCCAGTTTGTTTAGCCATTCCCCAATTGAAGGACATACCCTCCTTTTCCAGTTTTTTGCCACCACAAAAAGCACAGCTATAAAAATTTTCGTACAAGTCTGTTTATCTATGATCTCTTTGGGGTACAAACCCAACAATGGTATGGCTGGATCAAAGGGCAGGCATTCTTTTATAGCCCTTTGAGCATAGTTCCAAATTGTCATCCAGAATGGTTGGATCAGTTCACAACAACACCAGCAATGCATTAATGTCCCAATTTTGCCACATCCCCTCCAACATTGATTACTCTCCCCTTCTTTCATTTTAGCCAATCTGCTAGATTTGAGGTGATACCTCAGAGTTGCTTTGATTTGCATTTCTCTAATTATTAGAGATTTAGGACACTTTCTCATGTGCTTATTGATACTTTTGATTTCTTTACCTGAAAATTGCCTATTCATGTCTCTTGCCCATTTATCAATTGGGGAATGGCTTGATTTTTTATACAATTGCTTTAACTCCTTGTATATTTGAGTAATTAGACCCCTGTCAGAGTTTTTTGTTATAAAGATTTTTTCCCAATTCTTGATGGCTTGTTCAATTTCTTTTTCTGAAATGGGATTGTTTAAGTATTCAATTTCCTCTTTTGTTGCTGTGGTCAATTTATATTTTTGTAAATATTGACATATTTCATCTAGATTGTCATATTTATTGCCATATAACTGGTAAAATAATCCTTAATAAGTACCTTAATTTCCTCATCATTAGAGGTCAGGTCTCCTTTTTCATCTTGATACTGTTAATTTGATTTTCTTCTTTCTTTTTCTTTTATTAGATTAACCAGTACTTTATCTATTTTATTTGTTTTTTCAAAGTACCAGGTTATAGTCTTATTTATTAGTTCAATAGTTTTTGCTTTAAATTTTATTATTTTCTCCTTTGATTTTTAGGATTTCCAATTTAGTTATTATCTGGGGACTTTTAATTTGTTCTCTTTCTAGTTTTTTAAGTTGCATGCCCAATTCATTGACCTATTCTCTCTCTAATTTGTTGGTATATACACTCAGGGATATAAATTTTCCCCTGAGTACAGCTTTAGCTGCATCCCATAGATTTTGAAATGTTGTTTCCTCATTGTCATTCTATTCAATGTAATCATTAATTGTTTCTATGATTTGTTCTTTAACCAACCAATCTCGGAGAATCATATTATTTAATTTCCAATTAATTTTTTATTTTCCTCTCCACATATCCTTACTAATTATAATTTTATTGCATTGTGATCTGAAAAAGTTGCATTTATTTTCTGCTTTTTTACATTTCTTTGCAATGTTTTTATGCCCTAGTACATTGTCAATCTTTGTGAATGCACTATGTGCTGCTGAAAAGAAAATGTATTCCTTTTCGTCCCTATTTATTTTTCTTCATATATCTACTAACTCAAATTTTTCTAAGATTTTATTCACATCTCTTACCTCTTTCTTATTTATTCTTTGGTTTGATTTATCTAGATCTGATAAAGTAAGATTCAGGTCTCCCACTAGTATAGTTTTACTATCTATTTCCTCCTTAAGCTTTAATAGTTTCTCCTTTAAAAATCTGGATGCTGTACCATTTGGTGCATACATGTTGAGTGCTGCCATTTCCTCATTGTCTATACTGCCTTTTATCAGGATATAATTACCTTCCCTATCTCTTTTAATCAGATCTATTTTTACTTTGGCGTTGTCAGATATCATGATTGAGACTCCTGGGAAGGAGATACATATTGATGAGAGTAAAGAGTCATTTGCAGTCAGAGGAACTGTTGCCATTAGTAGAGGACAACTCTTTGTGGGGTTCTGTAATGGAGGACATTGGGGGCCTGATAGGGGAGCAAGAATAGCTGAGGAAAAGAAAAATGGTGGCATGTAAGGGTATAGTGTGATAGATAGTAGGGATAAATTCAATTCCAAAAGCTCATTTTACCACCTTGTGGAACATTAGGCTTTCAAATCAATACATCCCACTTGCCACAAAAAGCAGAAGATCCCATTTCTATGTTATTGGAGTGCCTGTACTGGACAAAAAGGAAAACCAGAAATTACACAGTTACAAATAATCTAAGGATTGAAAAGAAAAGAAAATTATATTACCAAAGAGGGAGAGTGATAATGTCTGTACCAGTTCAAAACCATTTAATAAGGTCATTAAGTGTTATAGGGTGTATATAGGACAAAGCCTGCACCATCCTGAACAGAAAAGAATATGTTCACTTATTCCCTTTTCAGTGATTTATCTTTCTGATTGCCCAGCTAAGCTAGCTCAATGAGAATCCAATCCAGCTTCTGCTCTCAATTTAGGATGGACTTACCCTGGAACATCTCTCAGTTCATCCTTCAAATGTCAGACTGTATCTCATGGAGAGATTGAGAACTTAGTGCTAGGGTCAACAAACCTAGGTAGGAACAAGTGGTTTATATAGAAATAACAATAGCATTAGAAAAAAGAGACAAAGGAAATCCCAAAATTCATTATAGCCATATGATTGGAGCTATTTATTATATAAAATCAAATGAAAGCAAATGATTAACAATAATTTGCCAATTCTACATCCTTTCTGATCCATCTGATGTTTTTTTTTTCCTTCTCCAACTATAAATATGGTGCTTCGTGATAAATTTTTTAAAGGAATGTAGTACGTGTATGGGTTTTCATTCTGTTTTCTTTACTTTACATTATTTCATACTTTTTCATTATTTTATATTTCTCCTATTTTTCTTCTAATGACACAATAATATTCCATCACAATGATATACTACAATTAGTCCAGCCTTTTCCCAACAATTGGACATATAGATGGTTTTCAGTTTTTTACTGCTATAAATAGAACAGCTATGAATATATTTGAACAGATAGTTTTCATTTTTTCCTTTTTAATTATATTTCAGATGCAGCCTCAAAGGCTTTCTGCCAACCAAGCGTCTCTCATACATATGTCAAGATCATCCCCTTCCCCCCCAAAAAAAAAACCCAACATGCCTCGATAAATTCAACCACAGAGATAATTTGGTTAAATTATTTTTATTATCAATATTAAGTAAACTATAAAAGAGGGAAACATATATTACCTACCTAAAGATATTTGACACTGCCATAGAATAAAAATAGCAGCCAACTTTTATGTAGTGATTTAAGGTTTGCAAAACATATAATCATCACACATATTGTTTGTGATAGGTGCTCTTTTTAACACCACTAAATTGAAGCTGAGGAAACTGAGGCAGATAAAAGTTAAGTGACTTGCCCAGGGTCTCACAACTAGTAACTGTCTGAGGAGAGATTTATTTTCAGATCTTCCTTATTTCATCCCCAGTGCTTTATCCACTGCAGATTATATACGACCCTGGAAAATACAGAGCTTCTTTAACAAGATCCTTAGTTGCAGGATGATAGGTTTCTGGGCTAGAAGGAACCTTTAAGATTATCTAGTCTAATTCCTTGAGCAGCACAGAGAAGTGAAGAAATTGTTCCATTTTCACACAAGTTAAATAAGTAGTGTGGGTTGATATTCAAGTCTAGGTACTCCGCTTCTAATTTCAGAACTTCATCCTTTAAAACAATCTGACCTGTATAGCAAAAAGAATTGACTCAAATGAGTTGTGCTTAACTTAAGCAGATGGGATAGACCCCGTTGTCAAGTAAATCATGCATTTAAGGATTTGAGGGGATAATTCAGTCAATAAATCAATCATATCACTCCTGCTTAAAATAATGAAGAAACTACTGAAGCCCTGATATTTTTTATCAGGTGAGAAAACTATTTACTAGGTATGAACAATGTCTAGATAGTTTCATTGAATCAATTAATCAAAGGCATTAAACTAGGTATGAGAAGTTTTTAAAAGCTTGTTCGATGAAATAGATTGAGTGTAGGAAATATTTTTGGATTTTCTGAGGCACTCTGTGGAGCATAAAAACAGATAGTTACCCCAAAGACAGTTATATTCATTTGCATATCTTTGATTATTAGAAAAGATGAATAATTTTTTGAACTATCATTTATAATTAATTTCTTGTTTATATATTCTCATATATAGAAAATATTTAGCCAATGGAATTTCTGCTTAATTGAAAAGGATCATACTCATAACAAGAAGAGGTAACAGTTTGATGGGAAAAGCTATGGACAAAAGCCTGACTTCAAAACCAATTCATTTTAATATTACTATGCAAGTTACTTTACTGCTTGGAATATGAAATTTCCAGGTGGTAAAAGGGGATTAAAATATTTGAATTATCTACCTCATGGGGCTATTGTATAAAAAACATTTTGATAGCTCTGAAGTGTTATTTTAACAAAATTATTACATTTCCAAAGAATGAGAACACAAAAAAGATTAACTTTATCCTAATCATTATTTTAATGATTCAGAACATATACCAGGATTTTAAGAATCTTAGAATCATACAGATTTAAGATGTCAGAATGGGATGGGAAAGTAGAAGTTATCAATCCTAATCTCTACCCAACTAGCATTCCTCTTTCTAAGATCCACTATGAATGTTCAACTAATTGCCTTCTTCTAAATGATGTATGGTATCAAGATCATCAGTTTTCATTAAATAGCTTAAGACCCTGCTAAACAACTCTACCTGGATGTCCCATTTTCATCTCCAACTCAATATGCCCAAAATCGGGCTCATATTTCTCTCAAAAAGTTAACCTTCCTTTAAAACCTCTCTTTTTCTGTTGTGGAGAGCATCATCTTTTGAGTCTTCCAGGTTCACAATCTAGGAGATCCCTCAACTCTTTACTCACCCACACCACCCATTGCCAGGCAGTTGCTGTGTTTTATCAACATTTCTCACGTGTTTCCTGCTTTCCACTCTGCTATTGTAGAACAGGATTTTATTTTCACTGGCATTATTATAAAACTCTTTTCATCTGCCTCCTTTTAGTCTCTTCCTTATCTAATCCACCTTTTAAATATTTGCCAAAGGGTTATTCTTAATGTCCAGTTGTAACCATGTTACTCTGGTTCTAACACTTTAGTGGTTCTCCATTGTTTCAAGGATAAAATTCAAACTCTTCTGTTGAGCATTAAAAACCCTTCACAATCTGACCCGAGTATATCTTTTCATGTTTCTTACAAGTTCATACATCCTCTGATCCAGCTCAATTGGTCTGCTTACTGCCACTTGCATGGCATTTGATCTCTTACCTTTGCATAGACTTTGCATAGGTTGCCTCTTGGAAATCTTAGGATCTTTTCAAGGTTCAGCTCAGAAATTCTACCTCCTAAAGAAACCATTCCTGATCTCCCCAACCCCAATCACTTGTGTCATTATTTGAAATCACTTTGCATTTACTTATATGAAAAAATGACAAGTTCCTAATATGCATCTAAATGTAAATTCTTTGAAGACAGAGATTCATTTTTGCTTTTGTTTACTCGGTTCTTAGTATGGATCTTTCCATTTACTAAATACTGATTTAATTGAATTGAGCTGAGTTGCAATTAGGCTTAATCTTAGTCTGTCCTATGACACACATTGCAAATTTCTTTTTAAAATATAGTTCTCAAGGCAGTTGCTTTATATATCATCTGTTCCATTTTCCAAAAGGTAAAAAATTGATGTTATATATGAAGAAATATATAGATATATAGGTAAATGGAGAAGAGAGAGGGTGTTTCTGTCTAGAAAAAAAGCTGGTTCAATTAACTCAGAAAAGTAAAAAGTCAGTCAAGCCAGTTCTTTCTTTAAGTTTTCTTTGAACCCTTCATTGGATGGACTTGGGTCCATTCAAACGAAATATATGAGTATGAAGCCAAGGTTATTGAGCTTTAAATGAAAGATTTCTTTTGCTGTTCATCATATAATAGATGCTACCAGTAACAATCACACATTTGACAAAAAGGTCAGGGATGTATGTTCCTTTGTGTTACACATATACAGGCACACGCAAATGTTAGTTATTAATATTTATTTAGGGGAAAATCTCTTCTACCAAGACTGGAGCTAAGTAAAATTTCATTTAAAAATCTTCCTGTCTTCTTTACCCCTCTCTTACTCCCTGAAAGTCTCTTTTCTTCCCCCTCTAGAAATGCAGTGCTTTTATTATACCATCTGTCTGCCCCCACCCACCCACCCACCTACCCAGTTTGCCTATCTCCAAGATGCCCCATGATTCAAAATTCTTTCTCCTCATTCCTACTCTCCTTTCCTAAAATGAAAACCTTATAGTTTCAGTGCTTTCAGATGATTATGACTAAAGTTAGGAGGAAAATACTTTGATTAAACTAATTGACAATAAAATATTAATGACAGATAAAGAACTTGAGGAGTGTCTGAATGATTTATCTAAATAAGGCTCTAATTAGTGGAACTTCTGACTCAGACAAAATGAAGAGATGAATTATACCTTCCTAAATTCTCCTGTATTGCTTATATATTAATATTATCTTACTCTCTTTTCTTTCAAAAATAGTTTTTTGATTTTTTTTATTAAGGCAGTAAGTATAGTGAACAGACCACTGATCTCAATGCTGGAAGATTTTGGTTCAAGTTTTCCTTGTGATTTCTGAGTGACCCTAGAAAAGTCACTCTCAGTGCTCCAGGAATGCTTTATACAGTGCAAAAAAGGTGCTAACGTTAATTGGTAGTGTTATATTGAATCTCTGGGAGCTTGAAGTTCACCTTTGATTGACAAATAAGTCAGTTGGATGGAATGTTCCCAGGGAAGTCATGCGAAAGGCAGGAGGGGCAGTTGAGAATCCTGAGGAGAGATTCTGGGTCTTTGACCTGTGCTGAGGCTGGAGATCGGTGGATCCTGGTCTTGGAGTGAGAGGGTGCAAACATCTCTCTGCAAACTCTTCCTGTACTTGAGATACCGTTCCAACCTGTACCTGAACACCACGTTGGTGTCTACTGCCCCTAGATATTAGGAGTTTCATCATCTAGATATCTAGGTTTCCCAGGGCCCAGGAGGGATCCGGGAAGTGGGCAGGAGACGAAGAAGAGGGTGGGAAGGGTGGACATAACTCAACTGTAAGGCTGAAGATCTATTGAAGAAGAAGTCAAAGATATCCCAGCAATTTACCTACTCTGGTTTAGTCCTGGCCAGGCTGAACCAGAGGGAAGCTACATTGATCTGCCAGCAGTTGAGATTTCATTAGTAACCATTAGAATAGGGTCTCCTATACCAGTCCTTTACCCATATCCTTCTTGTTTAATATAAAGTTTAAAGTACCTTCCTAAAGCAGTTTCAAAGCTTGTTTTGGGAAGGGGAAAATCTCAGTCAGAATATAAGTTGTTATCCTAGCTAAAGAGCCCAAATCAACATATCAATTAACCCTAGGTGGGTCCTGAAGGGATATACTTCTTAGACCTGAAGGATCCTGCCTGGGCAACTGTTATAAGGGAGAAGGGTCATCTTATTTCTCTCTGTACATCATTTCTACCATCTCAAATAGATCAAGAGACCTCCAATAATTATAACAGTAGGAATTTCCTGAGCAAGTAATTCCCTGTATCAGTGAAATCTTAGATCTAGTCCTTATCTTTTTATTCTCTTATTTTAGAATATATATCTCCCACTCCACCGACTATGAGCTATTTCAAGGAAGGAAGGAGGAAAGAAAGAAAGAAAGAAAGAAAGAAAGAAAGAAAGAAAGAAAGAAAGAAAGAAAGAAAAAGGAAAATCATAAGGAAAGAGAGAAGGATGGAGGGAATAAAGAAGGAAAACAGAAAGGGAAAGAAAGAGGGAGGGAGGGAAAGAATATAAGTGACATGACAGAAATATGATAGAGCATTTATAATGTATTTATTATGTACCAAGTACTGTGCTAAGTGCTGAGGATACAAACACAAATGCAAAGAATTAAAATACTTGCTTTCAAAGAGCATAGATTCTAGTGAGGGAAGGAAATACACATATACAAGAAGCTAACTCAGTGGTGTTTTCTTATACCTTACATCCTCCAATTTGTTCAATCCAATAATATTAGTTTCCTTATTGTTCTTTATTTTTCCTAGAACCAAACATTCAATTTACTTACTGATCATGTTCACTGCCTCTCCTGATGCATGGAAGGGTCTCCCTCCTTATCTCCACCTCCTGGCTTCCTTGCTTTCTTTCAAGTTCCAGATGGAATCCAACCTTCTTTAGGGTGTTTTTTCCTAATCTTAGTTCTAATGGCTTCCTCATTTTAGGTTATTTTCAATTTATTCTATATATAGTTTGTTTGTATGCAGCCATTTACATGCTATCTCTATCATTAGATAATAAGTTCTGAAGGGCAGGGGCTACTGTTTCCTGGTATGTAGAGCATTTACATAGTCTGGACACACAAAGTAACCTAGGACCTCCCATCTCCAGGCCTAGCTCTCAACCACAGAGACACTCAGCTGCCCCTATTACTACTCTTGACAAACTGTACATTCCAGTCAGACTGGCTCTTGTGCCATTTCTAAAATAAGACATTGTGTCTCCCATCTCTTCCTGGAATGTACTTCCATCTTATCTCCACCTCTTAAAATCTCTAATTTCCTTCAAAGTTCAGTTCAAGCATGCCCTCCTAAGTGAATACTTTTAGGATTCCTCCCTATCTCCCCCTGAAATTGCCAGAACTGTCGTATTTTGTTTTTTTTCCAGCTCCTGGTTCAAAATAGGTACTTAATAAATTCTTGCTGTTTGATTGATAAAGCAATGAATGAAATAGAACACATAAGGAAAATATAAAATTCAAATGAGAAAAATATAGATACAATTACCTGCAACCATCCAGAGAAATATACAGAAATACTAAACACTCAGAAAGGGGCATTAAGGGGAGACCACTGGGTAGAGATCAGAATAAAGGAGGTTACTCAGTTGAATTTGAGGTCTTGCTTTCAAACAGAAACCTTATGATTCCTATTCAGAGCTCTGTACTTTAATAATGTCTTGATTGGCAGGAGGTTAGAATTATCTTGAGACTCAATTTATTCATATTATTTCATAGGGGCAGAGAGTGATCATATCTCATTAAACCCTGTAATGTTACAATGGCTTTTTATAATCACCCTCAAAGCTCAAATAAGGCAGGGCAATTTTATGTGTCTATTTCTAAGCTTATATGCCAATAGACAGCTTCCAAAGAAATCCTAAGAACAACATCAAGACTTCCTTGTTCCAGGAGTTAAACCAATTGTATACAAAATCAAGCCATTCCCCAATTGATAAATGGGCAAGAGACAAGAATAGACAATTTTCAGATAAAGAAATCAAAAGTATTAATAAGCACATGAGAAAGTGTTCTAAATCTCTAATAATTAAAGAAATGCAAATCAAAACAACTTTGAGGTACCACCTCACACCTAGCAGATTGGCTAAAATGAAAGAAGCGGAGAGTAATGAATGCTGGAGGGGATGTGGCAAAACTGGGACATTAATGCATTGCTGGTGGAGTTGTGAACTGATCCAACCATTCTGGATGGCAATTTGGAACTATGCTCAAAGGGCTATAAAAGAATGCCTGCCCTTTGATCCAGCCATACCATTGTTGGGTTTGTACCCCAAAGAGATCATAGATAAAGACTTGTACAAAAATATTTATAGCTTTGCTTTTTGTGGTGGCAAAAAAACTGGAAAATGAGGGTATATCCTTCAATTGGGGAATGGCTGAACAAATTGTGGTATATATTGGTGATGGAATACTATTGTGTTCAAATGAATAATAAACTGGAGGAATTCCATGTGAACTGGAAAGACCTCCAGGAACTGATGCAGAGCAAAAGGAGCAGAGCCAGAAGAACGTTGTACACAGAGACCAATACACTGTGGTAAAATAGAATGTAATGGACTTCTGTACTAGCAGCAATGCAATGACCCAGGACAATTCTGAGAGACTTATGGTAAAGAACGCTACCCACATTCAGAGGAAGAACTACAGGAGTGGAAACAGAAGAAAAGCAACTGCTTGAACACAAGGGTTGAGGCAGACATGATTGGGAATGTAGACTTGAAATGACTACCCCAATGCAACTATCAACAATTTAGAAATAGGTCTAGATCTTATGATGTTAAAACCAGTGGAAATACGCATCAGCCATGGGAGCGGGGAGCTTGGTGGGGGTGAAGGGGAAAGTAAGAGCATGAATTATGTAATGTAGTACAGAGAGAAGGGGTCATGATAGTAACCATGTTAACTTTTCTAAAAAATAAGTATTAATGAATGTTAAACAAAAAAGACTTCCTTGTTCCTAAGAATGCTCACAATGATTCTTCTCCAGAATATAAGGGCAACTCCTAGACCTGTCCTCCATCTTTCTCCCTACTCTTCACATTCACTTCATTCTAAGGCTCCCAGAAAGCAATGCATCATTGTTCATTTGTTGTTGCTTCACATAAAGAATGTGTGAAAGAATTTTTTCTTCTCTGATTTCACTATCCAGAAATGTTGTGAAGAGATAAGTGCTAGACTGATAGGAGTGAAGAAAGAAAGGACAGAGAAATTCTCTGCTTGGATCTTTGAAAGACTGATTAAAGAGTGTTCAAAACTTGTTTGTGCATCCTTATGAGGTCTAGGGTAAAGGGACCTGCTAGGGCAATGAATGTTTGCATGATTTATCTAAATAAATCTCCAATCAGTTAAATTTCAGATAGGCATAAAACTAATGGGATAAATACATACAGGCTGAAGAAGATTTCTCTGGATTTTACAGTAGGCTTTGAGTTTTACAAAGGCATCTACAGTTAAGGATCCTTCAACTTCAAAACAACCTTAGAGGTCACCCAGTCCAAACTCTGTTATTGATAATATTGAAATCACTTGGTCCTTTGTCAAAATGCACATTGTTAGGTGTTGTCCAATAGAAGTGCAAGAGTACAGCTCATTCTGTTTTGAAAAAAAAAAGTTGGGGGGGTCTACCTTTGCAATGGGAAATGCTAGAAAGAAAGCATACAAAAAGTATGAACATTCTGAAACAGTGGCATTTAACCAACTGATTAGGCAATGACATTAAACAAGTTTTGAGGCCATTTTGAGATGATTAATGTGGGTATCTCAACTGCTTGGACTGAGGGTCAGGGCAATTGGAGAAGAGGGACGTTTTCCTAATTAAAAATTGTAGTTTAATGATGTAAAGTTCAGAGAAGAGTTGTTTGTTCTTATCACTATTTTTTTCTTGATTCAAATCCTTTTCTTTCTACCTGTTAACTAGTAGAGGCTAAGAAAGCAAAAAATTTGGGTCAGAAAAATCTATAGATTCCCTACTCAGAGAGATATTAAAAATATTTTCAGAGATGTTTTGGAAGTGTTCCATGTTTATTTCTGTTTTCCTGGATTCCCCTAGCTAATCTATCAGAAAGATAATAACTAATTTTGTATAATAATGATAACAATGATAACAATAATATCATTTATATAAAATTTAAAATCTGTGAGCATATTAGAAATATTAGCCATCCTGGGAGATAGGGTTCTATTATTATTCTTATTTTACAGATGAGCAAACTGAGGCAAACAAAAGTTAAGTATCTTGCCTGACAACACACAGCTATTTAAGTTTCTGAGGAATTAATCAAATTCTTTCTACTGCATTATCTAGCTTCATCCTCATCATTTTCTACCTCATTGATCTCCTGGTTTATCGTCCAAAAGTACGAAACTGTGCTCAGTCCTGAACCTAGGAGTTGTTTAAAACATTATTATTGAATTAAATTGAATTTTTTTTGTCCCTGCCCCTCAAAAAAAAAACTCACGAGGAATTTCAATCTTGACTCCAGATAGCCTGTGAAAGGGAGGAATTGGTCCTACTTAGCTCCTGAAAGTGTATCTCTATATTCTAATTATTCTACCTTCAAGCAATTAGTGGAAGACACCATTCACAGAAAATGAGAGACAGTCAGGGCAGTGCAGTATCTGTGCTCTGGGTTTCATCTTACTTGTGTGTTTTGTTTGATTCTATATACTGGGTGAAGTTTGAAAACATTACTGCCATCAGATATTTCTGCCAAAGCACTCTGAGTCATTAATCTTGATTTGTCAGATCAGACAGGGGAGAAATTCTTCCTCTTTCATTGAATTTCATCACCTCTAGTTACAAGGTCTTCTGCAAAAAAAAATATTCCTCATAAACATCATCCAATAATCTATAAAAATTAGAGTCTCTATGACCAGAATTCAAGTCCAATCAAGATCTTGAAACAGATATCTAATCAAATACCATGTAGTAAGCATCTACTATGTTCCAGGTCAATGCCAAGCCCTGGAGATACTGTGACAAAACTAAAGGAAGAAACAATTTCTAACAACGTTGGAGTTTTCATTTTGTCAAAAGGGACAGTGTGTGCACAAAAAATATAGAAAATAAAAACAGTGTAATTTTTTGGAGGGAAGGAGCATAAAAACACTAGATGCTAAGGGAATCAGGAAAGACTTCATGCAGAAACTAGAGCTTGAGTAGAATGCTTAAGTAAACAAAGGATTCAAAGCCAGAGGTGAGTCGGGAATACTTTCCAGGCAAAGGGAAGGGCCAGTGCAAAAGCAAGAAGGTAGAAAATGGAAAGCCATGTGTGAGGAATAGCAAAAAATGTCAGTTTGACTGAAGTGGAGATGGGGAAAGGGAGTAAGGATAATAATGTTCAAAAGGCAGGTAGGGGTATGGTAATGAAGGGCTTAAAAAAACAAACTAAGAAGTTCCTATTTGATCTTAGCCTGCAGAAGTTCTTAACCTTTTTTGTAACTTTTGGCATTCTGATAAAGACTCTGGATTTCTTTTCAGAATAATTGTTTTATATGTATAAACAAATATGTAGGATTACAAAAGAAACCATTTATATTGAAATATGGTTATAAAAAATAAATTTTAAGTTCTTGGGCCTAAGTTTAAGAACCCTTCTGAAGTTATCTGGGCTTGCTGACTCTGGTATGGTAAAATAGTTTCTGTTTATTACCTCTATCCCTTTTTCCTCTAATGGCAGGGATCCAGGCTGCTCTTTCCTTGGTTAAATGAATAATGTTCATCCTATTATTTCTACAGAATCCATAAACAAAACCTTTAGAGCTTCTATAAGTGGCAGTGAAATCTTAATAATGATATATAAGAAGAATGATTTAGTGAGAATTGCTATTGGACATACATTTCCCTGATCACATAAGTTCTAGCTAAATTCTAAATGGTTCATGTCTACACTAATCTTTCATGATTCCTTGTTTTGAGAAATAGATAATTTCCAGAACATACTCCTAAAATCTAAGCTGCCCTATAGTATATAGCAGGACATTTTGATAGAGGATTAATGGAACCATCTTGAACTTTCTGTTTTGAACCAATTATGATCTGGCTGATTCATGCCACATGCTCTAGGCCAGGGGTAGGCAACCTTTTTGGCCATGAGAGCCATAAACGCCACATTTTTTAAAAAGTCATTTCGTGAGAGCTGTACAGTGCTCACAGTGCCGCTCCTGTAACAGCGACCTGAAAAAAATTGACTTTACAGCTCCTGCAGAAAGAGCCCTACATTGCTGACCCCTGATCCAGAGGTACTTTAACCTCCCAGGTCCAAGCTGTTTCTCACTTCTACTCCACTCCATTTGCTTCCACTTTTATTCTGCTCTCTTTTCCCATGCAGAAATACCAAGACATTACTCAGTAATCCAGTATCCCCAAAGAGAATGACAGAACTCATTGGGTCTCATAAAAATACTGAGTGTTTAAATCTTCTCAAGGGATATCTCAAAAAGAAACTATGAATCTGGGTCATGAAATAGATAAAACTTTGAGAATGAACTTTTTTTGCAAGTATAAAATAGAGGCTATGATGATGATTCACACCAGAATTACTTCTACTGAGGGAATTGAAGAGATTAGAACACCAATTTGAGGTGGGAATTGGGAGAACCACCCTGACTCCATCTTGTGACTCAATTCTAGAGCTAGCTCAGTTCTCTTTCTATTGAATTATGGGTCTAGTCTAATTTCTATCTTGATAGAAAATTTTATTCAATTCTGGAAGGATTTTGTTGCATTGTTTGAACCTAGCACTTCATGATTGGGAAGCTGGACTAACTCTACTTAGTGCTAAGAGCCCTTCAACTAAGGATGTATGGCAGTGGTAGAAAAACTTTTAAGGACTACATGCCATGTCACACCTCCCTTACCCAACACAAGGGAGGAAGTGCTTCCATTGGGCTGCTGGGCAGAGGGGCGGGTGAAGTGAAAAAATGTCACCAGGCGCACTGGAGAGGGGGGAGGGAGCAGCTCTGCCAAAGTCCCTCCACCTTTCTAGTAGCAAGAGTAGGGAAGGAGGGCAGCACATGTGCCACAGAGAGTGCTCTGTGTGCCATCTTTGGCACACACTCCATAGATTCGCCATCACTGATGTGGGATATGTTGACCAGAAACATGGTCAGATCTAAAGACTAATATAAGGAGTTTACTTATAATTATACATCTCAAGCAACCCACATGTATTAATTATTTCCATGTTTCTTTGATTTTTTACAGACACTAGGGGAAATGGGTCACCATTTTTCTGACCAGGAAATTCAACCTGTTTGTTTTCCCCCTCCCAATTTGGAAAGTCTCTAATCTTTCTTTCAATTAGAAATCATATTACCTAATATTTTATCCTAGTTAATTATTTTCTTTTAATTACTTGGTCTTATTTGATTAATTGTTTTTGATGTATAAAAATCTGTCTCCCTCTATATTCAGGGTCCTGTGCCAAAGATGAGATAGATTACTTGTCTTGATATGTTGGGCAATTGGCACGCATTGCTTAATAAATCAATGTGCTTGGATGTTTGAACCTTTGTTTCCTCAGTAATTTTATCTTTTACTTTCCACACTATAGGGATGAAAACAAAAAAAAAAATGAAATTTTGCCCCCTGAATACACAGAGTTGGCTGTCAGGGAAATGTCCAGATTAAGACCTGATGATAAAATGGGGCTAAGTTACAACTAATTCTAATCAAATAGGATATAATCATAATTCCATAATTTATTCCCACAGTGTAACTCCACATTCCAAAAATGGCTAGTCATCTGTAAACACAGGCATAAAAGGGCTTCTCATCATTCAGACAAGAATCTAACATCTTATTTGCATGTGTATATATATGACCCCATCATGGATTGGCTGCCTCAGAAAAACCTTGTTATAATGATGACAATTTTCCTGCTCTATATACAACATACAGGCATTGGTGAGTGTTGGAAAGGGAGATTATTAACAGAGAAAATATCTGATACATTCCATGCCTGAGGATAAGTTTTGTGGAAGGTACAATGAGGTTAAAACACTCTTTTCAAGGAACTTGCATTCTCTGGCTGAGGAAGGGATCTATATTCATAAGCTAATTAGAGAAAAAAATAAAACAAAATTATCTTAACAGTACAGCAATTGTCCTACTTCTTATGCTCACATCAGTGAGACTGCACTAAACCCAAAGGCCTAAATAGGCTTAAAACGAAGCAAATTCCTATACCTGGTCCTCCCTCCCTCATTCTGGTTCCTGTGTCTTGAGTAGGCCTCCACAGATAGTTCAGTTGCTATGACACATAGCAGCAAAGCTGCAAAACTAGGAATCTCCTGGTCCAGGTAAGAGAACTAAGGAACAGAGGGAGAAGGACAGAACATTAAGAGAGGGAATCTTGGATGTGTGGGTATGGAGAATATGCAATGCTTCACTAAGCCTAAAGGAAAGAGCACAACATCCACTTTGAGCCAATTCAAACCACTCCAAAATCATTTGAAGCAGGGATCTAGGCTGGTGAACTATTAATTGCCCAGTGTGAGAGGAGACTGAGAAACTTTGAGTGGGGACAGAGTCAAAAACCAAATAGGAGAAAAAAGAAAAAAGGACTAAGATTACCAAAGATTTCAGAAAAAAGGAAATTCACACACCTTGAACATAAGATAAATCAATAGAGAAAACATTAAGAACAGAAAGAAATATGGCCAGCAGATCTAGTAAATTAGTTCAGACATCTGTAAATAAATATTTCAAAACAAAAGAATTTGATCCAATACTTGTTGAGTCAGAGGATGCTATGGAATATTGTTGTTGTCCTTCTTTTATCTTCAAAGAGGATTAATTAAATCATGGAGTGATGTGTTGACTGCTTTCTTACTGGATTTAAGCAAAGCAGATTTGCACAAAACCTTACTCTGTCTACCAGAGTCATCCAAGTCCAGTGGCAAGACAAAAGTCAGGACCAGAGATGATGGTCATGGCATCTTCAATGCAGTGGATGACCTTGGCATCTTCAATGTCTAACCAAGTTCTAAGTACTCCACAATACCTGCTTCAACCACTTTCAGGGCCACTGTAAAAAATTGCCTTATCTATCCACTCTGCCATGGGAAGTAGTCACGTTCCCCTAACTCATCCATGAATTTTAGGCCTGTCACTTACCCTCAGTCTGTTTTAGCTCATCTATTGAGAAAGTTTTAGTGGGGTATGACTGTGGCATATACTACAGCTTCTTGGATCCACAGGTGAGAGTTGGGTCAAAGATGGATACCAAAAGCAGATGAGAAGTCCTGAAAAAAGCTCAGCAAGTCCTCCTACCACAAGTGCTAGTCCTCCCTGAACAACTCATACATGGGATATGAGGAAACAAAGCCACAAGATTTTAATCTGAAATAGTTCAAAAGATAAATAAGAATTATGAGTGAAAAATTTATGAAAAACCATGGTTATAATAGAAAAAATAAAATCTCTGATATGAAGTCTCACCAAAGAAATAAAAAAGGAAAAATTTATTGAGAGTCAAAATACACAGAAGTGAAGGACAATTTAGGAGAAAATCCTTAAAAATAATAAATTAAAATAAAGTATGTTTACTATGCAAGCAAAGCATACTGCTTTCAAAGACTGGATTCATAGAGTGATTAAATGGATCTTTAGACATCTATGACATGACAATATAAAAAAATCTTAACACGATAACTAAAAAAGTTATTAAAGATCCACACAAAACTCCTGAATAAAGAAAATGAAATTCCAATTGAAAGAATTCAAAGAACATCTCCAAAAAAAATATGAGAACTCTAATATACATAGTAGTTAAATAAGACAATTTATGAACATTTATGAATTTATGAATTCATGAACAAGTACCAAAAGCAACCAGGAGAAAACAGAGGAGAAAGAGAGCAATAATAATAAGATTCAAATAATACAAGACTATTCTGAACCCACAAAAAACATAGGAAAGAATGGAATAATTTGTTTTGAAGAGCAGGTGAGTCTAGCTCCTAATGTATCTAACTTACCCTGCAAATCTGCACTTCACCATACGTTGAAAAAAACAAACATTAAAAAATAAAGACATATTTGAAATATTTTTGAAGAAAAAGCAGAAATAAAAATACTATTTTCTTCTCAAACACTATAAACAACAGAAATACAAGAGTAGTGAAAAAAATTCAGCAGCCAATGACAGAAAACCAACATCAAATACATCAGAGAGACTAGTATGTACTAAAGTACATTTCTAAATGTACACAAGGAAATCTGGTGTAGGAAACAAAGAGTAAACCTGAGACATTATGAACAGAACCTGAAATACCTTGTGTAAAGGTGAATCATTGTTTTTTGTAGGACTACATTACAATATGGTTATAGGAAAGTGGAGAACAGAGTAAAATGAAAGAGTAATATATAATGACCTGGGTCAAAACAGGTACTAGTAAAGAAGATAAGGTGAATCCTTCCCCAGAGGGGAGTAGGTGAGGAGGAAGGAGAAAGGATTTAAAGAGGGGGGAGATGTTGAGAGCCATTGGATGTAGAGAGTCTTTGGAGAAATAGGATCAAATTTAGGGCCTGTTATCTGGATTCCCTACATGACCAATCCAGGCTGAGGCAGTCTTTGTGTTAGGTTCTGGTTACCTGAGCCCTGAAAAGCTCTGGTACCAGCAGGTAGGTTAATCCAAAAACAACTTGATCCCTCCAAAAGGCTATTAGGAGTCATTTAGAGAAACAGAGTCTGTAATAGATATTTTATCTGGATCCCATTACAAAATCATCGGCAAGTAAAACTGTGTGTATGATTTTTCTGCACTGCATGTCAGGACGCAGACAGAATAGGCCATCTAAGGTAAAAATCTGAGGCTCCTCTTTTGACTCAATTTCTTAAAATTCTTATTGGAAAGCTTTGAGTCTTTAGCAGACCAACATCTACTGAGTTAATGATTCCTCTCCTTGATAATTAAGAAGCCTGAACCCTAACAAACATTACTTAGATAAGATTGCATACTTAGATAAAACTGGAGCCTTTAGTATGGACTTTATTTGACTGGGTGCAAACATATAATCCAGAGCATCTCCATAAAATATTTCCGCTTCCAGAATTATCCCCTACTAATTGATGGTTGGAATTTGGCCATTGTCTTTGTACTTATACCTTTACTCTTTAGACTTTAATGGGTTGTGTATGATTTGTTACCCCTTCATAACTATGACTCTTTCTTTGTGTTCTTTGTTTGAAATCAGTATATAATAAACTCCAAAGCTCACAGAGTTCAGATCAACATGGGTTAACCACTAGTCTGGTTGTTCTCATTTTCTTTCTCCTGTCTTAACAATCCTATGCCACCATACGCCACTCAGGACCCCAAAACCATATAGAGCTGGCTCTCTATAGGGAGAAGACCTTGTTTTGAGTAGTAGGTTGGGGTTTCACTGGTGAATGTTGCCATAGGTGAAAAGAAAGTATCTGTGAATGGAGATCTGGTGCTCAATAAGGCTTGAGGGATTTAGTGCTTGAAAAGTCTACTTGTCCTACCTCAGGAGGGGAAATGTTGGAACTCTTGGGGGCAACTGGAACCAGGGGGAAGTGAGAGATATTAGAGGAAAAGATTTTGAAGCAAATAAGGGAAAAAATAACTCAGGAAGTAGGGTATAGATCAATCACAGACTGCATAATCAAGGACTTGGTGAAAGAGGTATACTACATTGAGGTACTTTCTTCTTTTACACCTGCAATAATTTGTATTGTTTTGGAAATTAGGCATAATGGAAAAGGGGAGCTGAGGGGAGCAAATTGTTCAAGGCAGTGGCAGAAATACCCTAGAGAGAAGACCTAGAATGAATCCTTGGAAGCTTTGATTATATCAGAAATGTAGAGAAAAAAGAGAGAGCAGATAATTATAGGGCCATGAATCAGAAAATGAGGGTCTAGAGTAGACATAAAGGACATATAATGTAGAAAGAAAACTTTTTCTGGAAAGGGATGCTAAAGTTAAAAAAAAATTTAAACCAATGAACATGATTAATTGGAGAGGAGAAGAGGAAGGGAGTATCTACTTGACTGATAGAGGGAAAATGGAGCAGGTAAGAATTATCTAACCCAGTAATGAGCAAACTACAGCCTGTGGACCAGATGCGGCCCCCTGAAATGTTCTATCCAACCAGACACATTATTCCTAATTTCATGAATACAATGAGTAGGATACAATACAATGAAACTTTGAAAGAATTGCCTTAGAAACAGACTGCCAGATGAGCATTTCCTTTCCTTTGGCCCCTTCTTTAAAAAGTTTGCCCATCACTGATCTAATCAAATAAATGCAAGAGTGAAAAAGGAACTAATAAGCAAAATACTAAAGGGAAAGAGGAAACAAAAGAAAGAAAAGGGTCAATGGTAAGAGGAAGAGAGCCAGCTGGGATAGGGCCACCTTAAAAAAAGAGTAAGGTAAAGTATTTACTGCAGAAAAGGGAAAATCATGACTTGAAAAAGAAACAATATTAAAGATAGATGGAGGAAAATATAAACCTACCTCTCATAAATTCAAATGTGAATGGATTAAATAATCTAATAAAAAATACATGAGAGGTAGGATAAGCAAACAAAACCCTACAATCAGTTGCTTACAAAAACTACATTTAAAAAATAAAGATTTGGAGAAAATAAAACTGAAGGGATACGGGGGAGGGGGGAAAGACTTACTCTCTATCAAGTAAATCCCCCCAAAAAGTGAGAGCTGATGTTATCTTGTAAAGCATAAACAAATATGAAACTAAAGAGATAAACAAAGAAACAGTATTATGCTGAAAGGAATCATAGGCAATAAAGCAATATCAGTCATGATACTGACATTCAATCAAGGCACTTATCTTATCATCCAGATTCACAAAGGAAATTTTCTGCACTACAAGAAGACATAAACAGTAACAGTAATGGCAGTAGACTTCAATCTGTCTCTCATTTTTGGATAAAACTAACAGAAAATATGTAAAGATAAAACATGGAACTCAACAAATTGCTGGAGAAACTAGAACTAAAAGACATGATAAGTAAGAGGTATTTGAAAAATATATATTATTTCATAGCACTACATGAAATTTTTATAAAAATCCATCATGTATTAGGGGACAGAGATATTTCAAACCAATTTTAAAAGGCAGAAATAGTTAAGATGCTCTTTTTGGAATAGAATACAATTAAATGGTCATTAGTACAAGCACTAAAAACAAAAGACATCAATGTAAATGGAGATTTAACAATGACATACTAAATAATGAGTGGGTCAAAGAACAAATGATAGAAACAATAATTATGTGAGAGAAAAGAGTGATGGAACAATATAGCAAAACTGCTGGGATGTGATTAAAGTAGTCCCTAGGGGGAAAATCATATTCCTACATATATGTTAATGGAATAGAAAAAAGATTAATAAATTGAATATGCATTTTAAAAGTTAGTTAACAAATAAATGAAAAAATAAACACAAAAGAGGAGATATTAAAAATTAGAAGAGAAAGAGACAAACCAAATTTTGGAACCAAAAATATAATAATGATACATAAATCAAAAACTAGTTACTTGAAAATACTAATACATTAATAAACCTTTAGTCACTGATTTTGAAATCAAATCAATAAAAGAGAAAAGCAGGAAAGTGAAATCACCACAAAATCTGAAAAAATAAAAAGAATAATGAGAACATAATTGACACTATTTTATGCTAACAGAACAGAACACAAAAAAGGAATATCTCCAAAAATATAAAATACTCAGATTATTATAAGGCCATGTAGAGATTTTAAATAACTTCATCTCAGAAAAGGAAATAGAAATAAATATAAAGAAACACTTTCCCTTCTTGATAAATTCAAAGGAGACTTCTGTAAACTTTTAAAGAGCAATTACCATTCACACTTCAAAAATTCTCAAAAATTGAGAAAAGCACTGTTCCAGAATGCTTTTTATAAGACAGAGTCCTGATACAGAATCTAGAGTTAAAATATAGATAAAACATAAAAGGAAAACTAGACAGATCTCATTAATGAATATTGACTCAAAAATGTTTAAACAAATTCCTGTCAAACAGATTCAAAGTGGGATTTATACCAAAATTACAAGCAAGAATGGATCAATATTAGGAATATGCAATCAATGTAATTCATCATATTAAAAACTAGGATATCTAAAACCAAGTAAAATAAATGCAAAAAAACCCACTTTGACAAAGTATAGAACTCTTTTATGTAAAAACCCTGGAAAGAATATGTATAGAAGTATCTTTTATTAGTATCATAATGAGTATTTATCTAAAATCAAAATCTAGTATCATATGCAATGTTGATACACTAAAGCCTTTTCTAATAATTATCTTAGTGAAATGGATGCTCATTTTCCTCACTATTTTCGAAATCGTTCTGGAAATGCCAGCAATGGCAATAAAAGAAAAGAAAAAATTAAAAGTGTAAAATAGGTAAAGAAGAGATAAAACTATAACCTAATTGCTGATGACATGACAGTAAATTTGGGAAATCCTAAGGAATCAGCAAAGATGTTAAATGAAACTAAAAATTCCTTTAACAAACTTGCAAGCTGCAAAGCAAAACCTTGAAACAAAAGCATTTCTAGCTAATAGTAAAACCCAAGAAATTTAAAAAAAATTAAAAGGGTAATCCCATTCCAAATAACTATAAAATGCATAAAACATCTGAATATTTATTCACCAAAGCACACAAAAGACATATAGATCCAATGATAAAATGCTCCTTAAAGAAAATTTTAAAAAGCAATTTAAGAAGCTAAAGGAATATTTGATATTCTAGATAGGATATGCGAATATATAAAAAATGAAAATACTACCAAAGTTCAGGGGAGGCTAACAACAGGGTATAAGATTCAGGGAAGCATTCTGAGCTAGGCTACATAGATGCCACATAGAATCTTCAAGATGAAAGGGCCTTGAAAATTAATATGGTTCATTTTCTAATTTTACAGGTGATGAAAATATGTTTAGGCATAGAAAGTTTAAGTGACTTGGCCAAGATCAGCCAGTTTGGTAGGCTGGATCTAGTTTCTAGAGGTTCTAAACTAAGGAAAATAGATTTACTCATGTAGAAGCAATCAGAAAGGAGAAGCATGGCTACTTTGGGTTTCTTGGAGTGGGAAGAACACACAGTGTAAAAAGTTAATAAACTATTAGAAATAGTATATAAAACACTTTTAACAAGAGCATACGTTGTTTATAATGTTTATAATGTTACAATGCTTATGATTGCTTATAATGAGTAACATACTCTGATGCTTGACATAGGAAGAAGAATCTTATTGAAGCATGACAACTCTCTCAAGTAGAGTTGGGATAGGCTTTACATTCATTTTATAAATAGGAAACTGAGGTTGAGAGGCTTTCCCACTGAAACAAGGCTGCTGTATTGGGGTCTACTAGCTGGCTTAAGACACGAAAGGATGGAGTGGAGTGGAGTGGTTTGGAAGGAGACTGCCAGCCCGACTCTCATATGTTCATTTTATAAAGACCTTCCCCATAGAACTCAGATAAAGACATTTCCAAGGCTAGAAGTGTGGACATTTATGTCAAGAGAGATCAATAGAAAACACTGAATTAAACATCAATGTATAAAGTGCCAACAGTTCCAAATGTTTTGATTCACAACCTTGTTAGTAATGGGGGGAGGATGGCAAGAAGAAGAGATAAGATGCTTTAAGGGGGCCTTTTCCTTAAGGATTGTCAGAGGTGTGGTAGGAGGGAAGGGAAAGGGCTGTTATATGTTAATTATAACACATATTTACTCCCTGTCTGGAGGAAAGTTGTTAGAAACTGGTGCTGGGATTCAAAATTGTAATCTCTGTTTCAATGAGACTACTATTTCTGTAGCTATGTAGCTATGGAAGAGAGCAAATTTCAAAGGACCACACCAGCTTGCAGTAGGATTTCATTACTGTGCACTAAGGATTGCTGCTTGCATTTTTCACATGCCAATCTGGATCTCTGCATCAGTGGCAAGTGTCAAAGGACATTTTACAATAGAGTTCATTACCAGAATAAGGCAGCTGGGGAAACAAGGATATGCCCAGATGGCCAAAGCCGAAAAGAATTCGGATAGGGCCTCAAGGAAATCAGGGAGAAGAAATTTTATATACATGACTTCTTCCAACCCCCTTTCAGTAGAGTTGCTATGGGAACCTGTGTCTGAAGAGAACTCAAAGGCTGTGTCTACACTGTGCCCACTGCTTCCACACTTTGTGTTGTTTGATAAATGCAGTCAAACTTTTTTAATTGTCTTTCTGCCCTGGACAGAGTAGTTTTTGGCTAAATTGATTGGTTGTTTTGGCAATATGCACAAACTCATAGCCCATCTGGATTTATTGGGGACAGATGTGGATTTTTTTTTTACTTCTTAATGTAATTTCACATTTTTGTATTTCTCATGGAATTATAGCATATTAGACTTGGAAAGGACCTCAGATGTCATCTAGTACAACTTGTAATTAAGCTGGTGTTCCCTTTACAGCATCTCCAATAATAGTAGACCAGGTATTGTTTAAAGACATCGATTGAGGGGGAACTCACTACATCTTCATGGAGACATTCCACTTTTGTATACCTTTAATTGTTAAGAAGATCTTCATAACATCAAGGCAAGATCTATCTTTCTGCAACTTTTGTCATCATTCTTATTTCTGTCTTCTGTCTAAAAAGAACAAGATTAGAATCTCTTTTACAAAGCAGTCTTAAAAAAATTGAAGGAAATTCTCACCCATTCCCAAGTCTCCTTTTGTCTAGTCCAAACAGTCAATTCCCTTTATCTGTGATGGGAAATTTGCTATATGTAGAGAGGTCTCCTGGATCTTTCTCACCATTAAAAGAGAAGCAGTTAATAACCTCCTGACTTGTCCAGTGACAATTTTATCTTTCAGCAGTTGAAGGAACCAACAAGGAGACATTCTGATCTTTTGTTGTTTTGGTTCTAACCAATCACTAGTTTCTCATTTCTGGAACTGAGGAATCTGAAGAGAAAAAGATGGCTGCCATGGAGGAAAATGATCACTTCTTCTGAAATTATGATATTGAAGAGGAGGAAGTCTGAGCATAATCTGAAAAGTCCACTGAATCTCATATATCAACATTTTTATAGGGTTAAAGCAATCCAGGAATGATATGAACCTCTTAAAAATGAAATTCAAGATACAAAACAATTCTGATGGGGAAGAAAAATGAGAGTTATGTAAAGAGATACATATGGATGCATATGGATTCAAAATCACCAAAAATCTTTATTTTAAAAAGAAATGTACAGCATGTGTAAGGAAGAGCAGGTAACAGTGAATGAATACAATAAAGTAAACTTGTACTGTAAGCGTAGTGTCAGATTTGCTAGAATTCAGAATGAGCTAAGGCTTTTCAAAAAGCAAAGAACAAAAATAAGTTTGTTTTTTTTCTTGCCATATATAGAAGAAAGAAGAAACAAAGAAGGGATGAGACTGTTGCACAGGCAAATGGGAAGACGAAAATAACAAAATAGAGAAGATACAGCATGGTTTCATGAACATACTAATACTTTTTTGAAAGGTTACCAAACTACAAAATCGGAGGACTACTACAGATGTAGTTTGCTGAGATTTTAACAATGCATTTACTAAAGGGCCTTTGGATATTCTTGAAAAAAGATTAAGATAAAAGATGTGGAGTTGTTTGAATGATTAAATTTAAAAAGTAATCATTAATAGGTTGATGTCAAATTGGCAGGGGGTCTCCAATGGAGTGCTCCAGGGATCATCTGTGCTCATCTCTGTGCTTTTTTATTAACAATTTGAATAAAGTAATAGATTGTGTGATTATCAAATTTGCAAGTAACACAAAGCTAGAACTAACATTTTAGGTGACAGAATCAGAATACAGAAAGCTCTTGACAGGCAGGAACATTGGGAAAAATCTAATGAAACCAAATACTTTAGGAATAAATGGAAAATTTTATACTTGAGTTCAAAATATCAACTTCAAAAATACCTGATAAGGAAAGAACAACTAGATAGAATTTGCCAGAAAAAAATCTGCAAGTTTTCACAGGTCAGTGGAAAAATCTGTATATATTTGTTGCCTCTATTTCTCCTCTAACTCATTCCTCAACATCTTGCAATCTGACTTCTGGCCTCATTATTCAATTGAAACTTTTCTCTCCAAAATTGCTTGTAGTCACCCCTTTACTAGTTTATTAATTGTCAAATCTGCTGGTCTATTTTCATTCCTCATCCATTTGCACCTGAGGTTAGTGACCAGTCTTTCCTCTTGGATATTTTTCTCCCCTTTGGATTTTTATGACACTGCTTTCTTCTGGTTTTCCTCTTTGTATCTACCTTTTTTTTAACCTTTCATATTTCTGTTCTTTATAGCAATAGAATTCTTCTAGTCTTCCTGGTTCATAATCTTGGCATTATGTTTGACTCTACATCATCCTTTACCCCATGTACCCAATCAAAGGCCAAATCTTGACATTTCTACTTCCATGGCATCTCTAAAATCCAACCTCTTTCTCTAGTCACATAAGTCCCTCCTTAGTTTAATCCTTTATCATCCCTTGTTGACATTATTTCAATAGCTTCCAAAATGTTCTCTCTTCCTTACATCTCTTCTCTCTTCCTTCAATTGCTAATTGATTTTCCTTAATCATAGCTTTGAAGGGTATGGAAATAAGCATTTATTAAGTACCTTCTTTGTGTCAGGTATTGTGTTATTTTTATTATTGTTTGTCATTGTTATTGTTTAGTCATTTTTCATGTCCAGTTCTTAGTGATTCCTTTTATGGGTTTTCTTGGCCAAGAGACTAAAGTGGTTTACTTTTCTTCTCCAGATCATGGCACAGATGAGGATACTGACTTTTACAGGATGACATAACTAAGAAGTTGTCTCAGGTTGGATTTAAATTTAGGACTTCCTGATTCCTGGCCCACTACTCTCTCCACTGTGCCATCTAGCTGACCAATGGGCCATATATTTTGCAGATTTTACCTCATTTGATCATGCCATTTCCCTACTAAATAAAGTGCAGTCAGTGCTCATTGCCTCTAGAATAAAATATAACTTCTATTGGTTTTTAAAGCTCTTCACAATCTGGTTCCAGTTAATCTTTCCATACTTTTTATACATTATTCCCCTTCTCAAACTCTACAGTACAACTAAAGGGTAATTCTTCCCATTATTCCTCCATAGCATCCTATCTCCCCTCTATATTTCTTTACAATGACCATTAGCTCATGCTTGAAATGCATTATTACTCATTTGTATCTCAAAGAATATTGCTTTTCCTTCAATATAAAGCTCACATACCACCTTCTTGATGAAGTCTTTCCTGATCCCCCTCCCTCCCTCATAAACTACCAGGTATTTCACTCCTTTGTATCCATGTTATATCCATGTTGTTATTTTGCATATAACCAGTGCTGCTATGATGCCTGGTTTGAAAATGTGAAATTGTTTTAATGCAATTGATATATTAAAGAATGATTAAGTATAACTTGAATTTCACATTTGCTTATGTGTGATCTCATCTTTGAGAAACAGTGAGAAATCAGAAAACTGCACCTCCTCGCGATAATTCACAAGCTGCTCACTTACACAAGCAAATTTCAATTATTTTTCAATATAAAATGTCATGCATTCCAAGCTCCCTACCCCAAGGCCACCACAATTTATGGTAATATATACATGCATATATGTATACATATATGCATGTATATATGTGTATATATATGTATATATGTATATATGTACATTTCTTAACCATTTGGCAATATAAAACGAAGACAACATTTTTATTAGGACCTTGTCAATTTTTTACATGTCACTGATGAAGTTTTTTAGCATTGTCACAAACCCCATTTTCCCCATAAGTCTTATGGTTGTGCATTGAGCAGTGATTTTTAGAAACACATATTTCATGTTACTGACTGTACTAATATGTGAATATGTTCCACTTGTAAAATCTAAGATACTGTAGGAGAGAGTTTCATTTTTTGTATTTCTATTCCCAAAGCCTACCATAGTGTCTGGCACATTGGAGACATTTACTACATGATGACTGATTGGAAGAATTAGTAGTGTGACATGGCAGCCAGAAACAGCTAGTGCAATCTTAGGCTCTGTTAAGAAAAAAGTATGGCTTCCATAAAGAAGGAACTGGTTCTGCTGTATTCTACTGTGGTCATATAACATCAAGAATATTGAATTTTTACAAATCAACAAATTTTACAAGTGACATTTTTTTTACAAATTGAAAAGCTTGAATCTATGCTATATGAAGATCATTAGTTAAAAGAAATGGAAATGCTTGTCCTGAGGAAGAGAAGACTCAAGACAGAAAGATTGATCTCTTTCAATATTTGAAGGGCTGCCATGTAAAAGAGCCATTAAAATTGGTCTTCTGGTCCCCAGGTGGCAGAACAAGGAGTAATGGATAGTAGTTGTCAGGAGGCAGAGAAAGGGTTCTTATCATAAAAAAAGGTGTCCAACAATTAGAGCTATCCAAGAGTGGATACATTGCTTCAGAAAGTAAAGGGCTTTTCTTCCTTAGAAGCCTATGAGAAAAGACAGACTAACTATTTTTGGTTATATGGTAGTGAGGAAAGTTTTTCAGGAAGGAGTTGAGCTAGAATACTGCTTGGATCCCTTCAAAGTCACAAATTCTTGGATTCAATTAATCCTTACTTGGTAAAGTTTCTAGTTTCCTTTCATGGAGCATTGAAGCATAGAACATTAGAAAATATGGTAGACTTGAAGCCAGAAGAAATCTATCTTTAAAACCTGACCTAAATTGTATCAACCTCTGTTTCCTCTTCTATCAAGTAGTTATAATACCCATATCATGTACTTAACAAAGTAGTCATAAATTCAAATGAAATGATGTATGGATGTATTTTACAAACCTTCAGTCAGGATAGAAATGTCAGCTAAATATAAATATATATATGCATATATATATTATCTTTTCCAAATATGTGTCCTTTGTATCCCTCACAGAGTGCCTTACACAAAGGTATTGCTCAACAAATATTTGTTGAATTTAGATTAAATTGAATTGAATTTTATCCATGTGATAAGAAGAACCACACATGTTGCCTAGGCCATTCACTTCTTTAAATACTCCAACAATTAAATTAAATTTAACAAACATTTACTAAGCACCTGCTGGGTCCCAGGTACCCTACTAGAAGTAGAGGATACAGAGGAAAAATTTTTTTTACCTTTAAGGAGCTTACACTCTAAAAAAAGAAAATCACAGTTTGTGTTTATCTCACTTGTCCATTGAAGGCAAGGGATACAAAAGAGAAAATTACTTTGGGAAGCGAATTGCTGCCTAAGGTGGTGATATCTGAAAAATAAGATTTGGACTTCTGAATCTTAGCTTAAAATACAAAGATGGAGTATTTCTGTCCTTCAATAAAATATATCTAACAAATGTTCTTAAAATTCTGAAATTTTAAGTCATTCTGAAATAAGTTTTTAAACTAAAAAGGATGGGGGAGGAAGATTATGTATATTTCCCAAATGAAATATTATAAAGTTAAGTTAAGGAAGAAAAGTATAATTTCAGCCACCTAGTAATTTACAGAAGATAAAATACAAGAAAAGAACATCAACGAAATTTATGACCTCAAATTTCTATATACAAATGCCCAAAGTTTAGGCACCAAACCAGAGAAACTACAGAGCCCAACAGAAGACAAATTTGATCTGATAAGTGGTGTGTTCATGGGACTTAAGATTAAATCTACAACTAGACCATGTCTGTTGATGAATATCCCTTATTCCAAAAGAATTTGATATGTAAATGTTGAGAGGAAAAGGAAGAAGGGGGCAGGGGACAGTATACTCGAATCACAAAATCACCATTAATTCATTAACCTTTCTCCAAACACTCTCCATCCTGATAACTACTGTCTTTTGCTTCCCTGATTTCCTCATGTGAGTAGATTGGCTAAAATTCCTTTGGAATAAGGTATGCTCATCAGTGGGCAAGTTACTTTACCTTTCTTAGATTTTTAAAAATTTAATAATAATTATAATAATAATAATGGCACCTACCTCTCAGGGTTCTTTGGAGGATAAAATGAAATAACCTTTATAAGTTATTTATGCCATTTATTATATGTGGGATCTGGGACAAGAGGAGAGATTTTGGAACTGAAAATAAATAAGATTGAATTAAAATCACTATGTAAATGTGAGCTGCTATTATTCTCCTGGCAGAATTGGAGCTCTCTCTTTTCTCTCTTTCAGAGAATATTATTCAATTAGGGTTCACTCAGTCAATAAGAATTGGAAGTCTCTTATATAGAAGCAGAATTAGATTTGTTCTGTTTGACCTCAGAAAGCAGAACCAGGAGCAAAGGGTGGGAGTTGCAAAGAGGACAATTAAGACTTAATAATGGGAAAAACTACCTAACAATTAGAACTGACCACAATTGGAATAGCAGTACTGAATTCCCCCTTCTTGGAAGTTGTCAAGCAGGGTATGAATGACCATTCCTGGGTAATCTTACAGTAGAGAATGCTTTTATATATGGGTTAAACTAAATGGACTCTGACTTCTTCCTCCTCTTAAATTCTGTGATTCTATGTATATGAATGAGTAAATACAAAATATGCATATTATAAATACAAAGTAATATTAAGAGGAATTTATCAACTAGGAAAATCAGGAAATACCTTTTGTGGAATATAGCTTTTGAGGTGAGTCCTCCCTTGAAGACACCTAGGGGTTCCAAAAGGTGAAGATAAAGAGAGAGGGCATTTCAGATATGATACTTAGCTGGTGCAAAGACATGGAGAGAAGAAATAAAGTGTTGTATACAACGAATAGCAAGTAGGTCAATTTATTTGAACTAGAGAATGTTTGAGGAATAATAGAGTATAATGCCTACAAAGATAGGTGAGTCAGATTATAAAAGACTTTACATGACAGAAGTTTGTATTTAATATGAGAAGCAATTAGGAACAATGTGTGACTGATTAGGGGAATGATATCATGATCATCACCACTAGCATTTTTAGAGTGCTTTAAGGTTTGCAAAGTGCTTTACAAATGTAATCATAATTTAGCCACTCTGGATGATATGTTCTATTATTACCTCTTTTTTAAGAGATGAGGTAACTGAAGCAAACAGAGCGCAAGTAATTTTTTCCAGGGTCACACAGTTAATAAGAATGTTAATCCAGATTAAAATCCATGTCTCCCTGACTCCAGGTCCAATATTCTATCCACTCTACTATCTAACTAGTTATACAAATATCAATTTAACACCTGTACAGAATATGGGTTAGAAAGAATTAGAGGGAGGGATAACAATTAGAAAGTTACTTGAAAAGTCAATATGAGAGATGCTGAGGATCTGGACTATAAAAGTGATTCTTTGAGAATAGAGAAGGGAATTTAAGAGCTATTGCAGGGATAGAATTGCCTATACTTGCTATTTGATTAAATGGGCCAGGCGGGGGGTCGGGGGGGGAGGAGGGGAGGCAAGCGATGGGAAATATAGTGAAAGAAAGTAATATGGTGAGGATAAATTAGTGTTTATGAATCTAGTTTACTAACAGGATAGTGGTAGAATAGGAAAGATAAAAGGAGTTTTTAAAAAGTTGTAGTACTTCAGACATTTTTCAGTCATCCTACTACATATCACCCATTTGGGGTGTTCTTGGCAAAGATATTGGAGCCATTTGCCATTTTCATCTGTTTACCTTTTTATGCTTCTTTTGAATGTCCAGTTTGATCATCAAAAAAAATTAACCTTGGTTGTTTTTTTCAGAAATGCCTGGAATTTCTCTACTTTATTAAATATCTATTTCTTACCCTAGAGTATTATGCTCAGTTTTTATGGGTAGGTGATCTTTTTTTTAGGCCTAGTTTTTTTGTCTTGCAGATTATCATATTTCATGCCTTCCAATCCTTAAATGTAGAAGCTGCCAGGTCCTGTGTAATCGTAATTGTGGTTCCACAATATTTGACTTTTTTCTCTCCTTGACTTGGGAATTCTGGAATTTAGCTATAATAGTTCTGAAATTTTTTAACTTGGGATTTTTCAGGAGGTGATTAGTGGGTTTTTTCTATTTCTGTTTTCTCCTCTTGTTGAAGAGCATCAGAGCAATTTTCCTTGATAATTTCTTTCAATATGATGTTTTGATTCTTTTTGTGATCTTGACTTTCATGTAATTCAGTGATTCTAAGATTATCTCACCTGTGTCTATTTTCAGGTCAGTTGTTTTTCTAGTGAGAGAGTTAAAAGTCTCTTCTATTTTTTCATTCTTTTGAATTTGTTTTGTTTCTTGCTGTCTCATGAAGTCATTAGCTTCCATTTGTCCAATTCTAATTTTTAGGGAGCCATTTTCTTAATTGAAGTTTTTTTTTTCAAGGAAGTTTTTTTAGAGAGTTATTTCTGGTTTGACGTATTGTATTTCCTTTTTATGATACTGTTTTCTTCAGTAAAAAATTTTTAAGCTTGGTTTTTTTCATCATTTTCATTTCTATTTTTATTTTAAGTTTCTTATTATTTGTTTTTCAATCTTTTCTTTGGAGCTCTTCTAGGGGTTCATTTTGTACTTGACATCTTTTCATATTTTCCTTTGAAGTTTCACATATTTTCTTTTCTTGCTTTTTTGTATTGCTGTCTTTTTTTTAGTATATATTTTGGTCATCTCTCTTGAAATGTTTTTTCTAGTGTCAGGCTTTTCTTTATCATTTGCTCATTTGGGGGTATTTTCCCATTGATTCTGTCTACTTCTATGATTTTCTATTTCTTCATTTGCAAGTAGGAGTGAAAATTCTCACACTAGCTACATTATAGGATTGTGGAAGGAAGAACTTTGTAAGTTATAAAAACCCAAAAGAAATAGCTACACACCTGATAATAGAACAACATGTTCCATAATACCAAGAATTACAGCCCAACATTTTTAAAATATATGTTCTAAGCCATTTTCTTGACTATCCATAAGACTAAGAATGTCCTACTCTCCTTTCCCATCTATTCACAATTCATGGCTTCTGGAAGGGTGACAGTTTTCTGAGATACCATAAAAAGAATACCAATCTGGGCATATCATCATTCTCATGCTTTCCCCAATTTATTTGTTTCTAGGCAGCACACTGGACTTTGGAAGACTCTTTTTTAGTTATTGAATTCTATGATCTCTCCTATTCCCTTCTTTCTAGCCACTGATATCAGATAATGTATGAATTAATGCATATATTGTATTACATGCATATGGTATTACATGGATTATGTTGTAATAACATATTGTATTTAATATAAATGTGTTTACACATACATATACATATGTACATATATATAAAAACATATGAAGGTACATGTCTCTTCTATTATCATTTCTGCCCAATTAGAGGCTTGAGAGAGGAAAATGAAAAGTAAAATCATGTTTTCTGGTTTTTATTTTTACATTGTTTGATGAAAAGAGAAGTCATGATTCCTGAATTAAAATGAATTTTATTATTGTCCATAGATGTATTAACAATTCTCTGTTCCCAAATTAACACAAATTGTCAAGAAGTGCCACTATTCAAAAAATAATGAAGAAAATGATACTCAATGTCAATATTCAAAGTTTTCTCCATAGTCTTCTTATGATCCTCTTTAATTCATATTCTTAAGTTCCATTGTGACATCCTGTCCTGAGGTAGCAGATTCCAAATGTCTTGATGTTATTATTTTTACCACATATGAATAAGGAAGAACAAAGAGGAAAGAATGGCTTTTAGATATTGAATCTGTGGGATAGAAGAATAGTGTTGAATAAAGTGAGTTCACTATAAGACAGTTCTCTATAAAGATGCCAGAATATCTGTCCTATGGAATACAAAACAAAATATTTAAACTACTTCAAAGGCAGAGCTCTTTAAGGAATAATATCAATATAAGGGATGTGAAGGAGAACAATGAGAAAGATATTTTTGAACATCTAAAATCACAATAAATCGTCTATAGCCTTCTATTCTAGTTACATTGGAATTGACTCTATCTTAAATAATGTCTAAATATACTGTAGTCACTATCTATTACGAGTTGAAGGTTGGGGACAGGTAGGTGGTTCAATGGATAGAGAGCCATACCTGGAGATTGAAGGTCCTGGGTACAAATCTGACCTCAGATACTTCCCAGTTGTATGATCCTGGGCAAGTCATTTGACCCCAATTGCCTAGCCCTTACCACTCTTCTGCTTTGGAACTGATACTTAGTATTGATTCTAAGACAAAAGGTAAGGGTTTTAGAAAAAAAGAGTTGAAGGATATACATTCAATGATGATAAATAATTCTTTAAAAAATTAGTAAGAATATAAGAAAAATATCCTGAGACAAAATATCTAAATATTATCAAAAAGATATTTTTCTAATGCTCCCAGATATAACAAAGCATTCTGTGCAACCATTTTTGATTTGTTGTAAAAATCACATCAGAAAAGGAATACAGAATGTTGTTTGTTAAAAGTGAAATTCCTAATGATGAGTCAGACAGATTGGAGCAGCTCTTCTCTTCCTCTGACCATTTTAGCTGTTTTCTTGAGATCAATACTAGGCACCATATTCAAATGATTTGGCCAAACACATGTATTCCAGAAGAATGATATTCCAAATCCTACATTCTCCTCTTTTTGTGCCCCAGAAGCATATTGCTTTTAAAAATAACTCACTGACAAACAGATTCATATTGAGACTCATGGTCCATTATGAGCTTTGGATTGTTTTCTATTATACTTGCATTTAGATAGCCAGTGACTATTTTTAACTAGCATTGAGTTTTGTTTGTTTTTCTACTAAATAACTTATTTTTACTTGTCTCTATTGAATATTATTTTGTTTTTAATGAATCACATTCTCCCTCTTTGTCTGGAAAAAATGTTTTAAAATTAACCCTTTGCACAGTACTAAATATTCATTTGAGAACAGACAGTTAATATACTTTGAGTGGTAATTAAGTAATCACAGATAATTAATGATTAGGTTGTCAAACCATTGCTTATTATTATAATGGTGTGGTTACTGGGGGGTTCTGGTGGAAGCAGGGAATAATTTTAGAAGAAAATCTACTTGTTCATCCATTTCTAATACTTGTGAGATGTTTTTAATGTTAACTATGTTTGATCACATTTTTTCACATTAGCATAATTCAGTAATGCTGGTGATTTTAAAATTTTAATTTAGCAGATGACTGATTCATAATTTTGTTCAATCACTTATGGTATTTTCACATAAAAACAATTAAAACAGCTGGAGTTATTTTCATTTAAAAAACCAATGTCTAACCAAGAACAATGCATTTCTCCGTGGATTTTCATAATGATTTTATTATGACTAGGATAAGACATATCATAAACATCTAATTATATTATAGATTGCAATAGCTCCAATTGAGCTGAATCTCTTATGTAAATTGTATACTTTTCAACAAGGCACATTGATATATGCTTAACTGACAGGTGCACAGGCCAGCAGGAAGCTGGCCTGAATGATAAAATGTGGAGGTCTTTGAGACCAGGGAGATGAGAAAGAATGCAGCCACAACTAAGAGAGAGCTCATTAGATTGAAGAGCAAGACTTTCTGCCAAGGCTACCTTATGGCTAAGAGTTACCCCATAGGAGTATAAAAAGAAAACCTCCATGAAAAATCAAGGGACCAGCTACAGAGCTGGAGATTTTTAATGCACTGGTGTGCTCATCTTGCTGATCAACATGTCAAAATTTCAGGCATTCAGAACTGTAGCTGTGTGCTTATTATACAATAGGGAATTGGGACTGTGACCTTTTTCAAAAGTATACTTTAAAGATTGATCATTGAGTCTTAAAGGAAAACAGAGAAGGCATGCTTGTCAAATTCCCAAATGATACAGAACCAGGAGGGATAGTTAACATGTTGGATGACAGTGCTGGCATGCAAGAAATATCTCAATGAAAAAGAATGATGCATTAAATTAAATAAGGTGGAATTTAATATAGAATAGCTTAAATGAGAAGTAGCAGGGCATAGTGAATAAAATGCCAAATTTGGAGTCAGAAAGACTTAGGTTCATGTCTTCTACCACTCTTCAGCTATAGGCTGCGTGTGGACTCCCAGCAAGACCTCATTAATCTCTAATTGTTCCTAGGCTAGTAAGATTCTCAATTGCAAAGCAGATACCCAATCAGCAATGAAAGGGAAATTTTCATCACAGGATATTACATACACTAATGGTTCACAAGCCTAATCTCAAATACAAAATATAAACTCCTTCACATGGGTTAAAAATAGAAATCAGTTTCCCAAGATGGGTGAGGCGAGGCTAGATAGGTGTTGTCGGGAAATGATGTGTTTTAGTGAATTGCATATTCGGTATAAATAGACACTGTAACATGATAGTCTAAAAGCAAATGTCATCTTAGGTTTTATTAAGAGGGGCAGATTTTTCATAATGAATGAAGGGGGAGTTAGACCATTCATAGTATAGGGTTCATTCTTGGGCACTATATTTTAAGAAGGATGGCATTTTCTCATCTAGTTTACTTGTCATTAACTTTTAACAGTGTTGACATCCCTCTTCTCAGATATTATCTTCTGTGTTGGTTACTATGCTGCTGCTCAGTCCTGTTTCTGACTAAGCCTCCTACTAAATGCCTTAGTCTTCCTCCTATTCATTTGTTGGCTCCTCATCCATCTTACTCAGATCAAGCATGGGTATCCCCAATATTCTTTCCTGATCTCTTTTATTATTTTTGAATCATTTTAATCATGACTGACTCTTCATGACCCTATTTGGAATTTTCTTGGCAAGGAAACTAGAGTGATTTGTTGTTTCCTTCTCCAGTTCATTTAACAGCTGAGGAAACTGAGGCAAACAAAGTTAAGGGACTTTTTCAGGGTCACACAAATAGTAAGTGTCTAAGGTTGGATTTAAATTCAGGTCCTCCTGGCTCTAGGACTGGCACTCTATCTAGTGCATCACCTCATTGTTTCTCTGATCTCTATTCTCTTCTTTCTCTACCTTCACTACTTTTCAATAGTCATAAGACTATTCCAGTAGTTTTAACTTTCATCTTTATGTGTATGATGCCAAAATCTACATATTAACTTAGATATCTCCATATGTATGTGTTATAAGGTGTATACAAGACACTGGTGTTTCCAATTTTAAAAATCTGGAATATAACTCATCATCTTACAATTTCCCTGTTTCTGTTCCCTGTATTCTCTTACAATACTATCCTTTGATTCATTCAGATCTACAACCTCATATTCATCCTTTATTTTTTCCACTCCCTCACTTCTATATATTCAACCAGTTGATAAGTCTTGTTGAGGTCTACCTTCCAACATCTTCCATATCCATATCTTTCTCTTTGTGTACATAACTACTATCCTAATTCAAGTGCTCATTTTCTCCCAGTTTATTACTTCAATAGCTTCCTAACCAGTTCCAATGCTTCAAGTCTATTTTCTCTCCAGTTTGTTCTCTACCTCAGTTGTTTCCAAACTTTTTTGATCCTGCATTCCTATTAGTAAAAAGTTTTGGGAGGAAATAACCACAATATACAGATTTTACTTATTATAAATTATATATTATGATATTAATAATTATATTCACCATTAAACATAAGGACATTTAAATCAGTTAAAGATGAAATATTTTAAAATAATATTTTATTTATTAATAGTATAATAGACACCAAGCCTTAAAGTCATTAAGAGCTGGGTTTAAGTCCTACTTGTGATACATGTAACCTAGGGCAAGTTAATTGATAGTGCTTTAGGAAACTTTCTAAGAGATTTTTAATCATTTTTTGCATCATGAATCTATTTGAATGTCTGGAAAAGACTATAGCCTCATTCTCAGAATAATATTTGTAAATGCTTAACATAAAATACATAAGATGGGAAAGAAACCAATAATAATGAACTCTAACATAAAAATTTCTTAAAAAACAAATTCATAAACCTATGGTTAAGAGCCTATATCCTACAACTATTAAATAGTAGAGAAATCTCCAACCTATATGGGAGTTTTCTCACCTGCGAGTTCTCCATATCAAAGAATTATAAGTCTGGTCCCTAATACTAATAGTATAAAAACATTTTATTTGTTTAAAATGTAATTATGAATGCTCTTGCTAATACATTAATAATAATATGGTAGCAAGACTAATTTAATTGTATATTATTTTAAAAATTCTTTGTCTAATATGTTGTGATAGATTAAATTGAAAAATCCATTTCAATGCTTGACTTATTCTGATACTTGACTTTAATGGTTGGCATAGCTGAAAATATAAGTCACAAAGAAATATATATTCCATTAGAAGAAATACATTATTTCTTGTTTTTGTTAGATTATGATTCTAATTTTTACCATCACATCCACCAATAATTGCAAAGTGTTTTTGTAATAATTTGATTCATAAACTTCTGTTTTCACTGATGAGAATTAATTATTTTTACAAACTAATCAGAAGGTATTCTGTTTTTATTTTTAGTAAATGGACTTAAAATTCACTAAAACTTTATTTAGAAAATTGTTAAACAGCTTATAAAACTGTTTTTATTTTTTAAATATACTCATATGAGAATTTTTATAGGTGATACATTTACATTATTTTCAACAACCCAGAGAAGAGAAAGAGTATTCATAAGGAGACATGAATGTTAAATATTTCAGAGAGGCCAAGAGGAATGAAGAATAAGAAAAATAAACCTTAAGATCTAGCAATTAAGAGATCATTTGAAATGTTAAAGCAAGTAGTTTTCGGTTGAGTGAGGAGTCAAGGATAATGAGAAGGTTGAGGATCTGGGAAACTGACAAGAAGTATTATCCTTTGCAGAAATAGGAAACTTTGGGAAAGGGATGAGTTTTCAAGAGACAGAAGGGAGAGCAAATATAATGAGAATAATAATGTAGATTGCAACTCACTCACCTCTAGTCATCCTGGACGGCTCATCCTCTCTCACTGAAAAATAAAAACAGAGCAGGGAAGGATTATAGGACCTTCTAACACACTAACCCCTGCCCTAGCTTATAGAGCCCCCTCTATAGAGGAATGTCTACTGCAGCCATGTAGTTTTAGGGAAGGTATATTTTCCCCATGGCACTCACACCAATGCTATGTGTTCCCAAAGCATAATCTGCCTCATGGATCCAATGGTAGGGCAGTATGTCAAGGAAGGCCAGCTACAGAGAGGTAGAGTGAGTATATCATTACAATGGGTAAAGGAGGTAGTATAGTCATTTTGGAGACAAGTTGCAAAATGCAGAAGGGAGTATGTGGTCCATATCCTTACCATCTTTTGTCCATTGGAATAAAATCATATTCATTCTATGGTCCTTTGGGGTATATTAAGCTACATTTTTGGAAAATATTGATCTACGTAGCTGCCAAATTCTTAAAACAAAGATCTGACCAAATCATCAACATGTTAAAAAAATATTTGTAGCTCCCTACTATTTCTAGAATATTAAAATACTCAGAGGGCTCTATATTCATATATGTTTGGGCATCTCTTCCTATAGTGAAGATGTACATTCCAAACTATCAATATCTGCCTTCCCTGTATGACTTTTTTTCATGAATTCCTAAAGGTTCTCAATAAAAGGTCTACACAACCCCCCTTCATATATACTATGTTCTAACTAGATGATGCACCAAGTCTAGAGTCAAGAAGACAAGTTCAAATCAAATACAGCCTCAGACACTTATTAGCTGTATGACCATAGATAAGTCACTTAACCTGTCTCAGTGCCTAATAAAATAAGGATCATACTAGCATCTATCTCAAAGGGTTAGTGTGAGGATCCAATAAGATATTTGTAAAGTGCTTCCTGTAGTGTCTTACACATAGCAAGCATTAAATATTTTCCCTTCCCTTCTCCTTCTAGTCAAATTTGTCTGCTGATTGTTCCATAAATACTCTTGCCCCTCACACCTAAAATGGATTTTTTTTTATCCCTTTTAGATCAGGTGTTACTTCTTGAAGTCCTTCCTAAACCTCCATCTCCATCCAGTTTGTTAATCTTTTATCCTTCAAGTTATCTTGTATTTCTTTTTCTGTGTAAATAAGATCATAGATTTAGAGCTCAAAGGGACTTAAAGGCCATTTAGTCTAACCCATTCACTTTTCATATTAAGAAACTGGAATAAACAAATAAGTGACATACCCAGGGTCACATATGTAATGTTATAAACAGGAATTGAACATAAGTCGTCTGACAGTAAAGCCCACATTGTATCCCTAAGCTCTATGAGGGCAAGTCATTCTCATATTTGTAATCCCAGTGCCAGTAGTGTGATTTATATATGAGATAGTTTTTTTAAACTGATTTAAATTGAAAAACATTGATGAACTGGTTAGAGTCCAGAGGATAGAAACCATCTAAGAATCAGCCAAAGTAACAGGTTAATTAACCAAAGAAAGACAAGATTTAGAAAGACTTAAGGGAAAGGCATTAGCTATCTAAAACTGGAAGGGATTTCATGTGAAAGGGACATTAGATTTGGTTCTATTTGGCCCCACAGGACAGAATTAGGGGCAAAAGGTAGGATTTTTCTGAAAGATTTTCTGCAGTCATTATAAGTGTCACAGTCCCTCTGGCCACTCATTTAATTTGCACTGTCACTGATAGATGGCAACCCCAGAGTCGTGAATACTATGCCTCTTCTCAAGTTTCTAGGGATAACCTAGTGGGTGGATGTCTCTGATTCTGTCTCTTTTAAGCCCCATTCTTTATGCTTCCAATTAACAGCCAGCCAGCCTTTTGATTTTAGGTTTTAGAAAATATTTTTTTTACTCAGAGGATGATATGAAACATCCTATTCCCTTGCCCAATTATTCCATTAATATATATGACATTATTGCGAATAGTGGTCTTAAATGTAGTATACAGTTATGGTGATATATATATATATATATATAGAGAGAGAGAGAGAG
>NC_058132.1:190319602-190380798 GCF_016433145.1 Gracilinanus agilis | reverse complement strand
AGAGAGAGAGAGAAAGAGAGAGAGAGAGAGAGAGAGAGAGAGAGAGAGAGAGAGAGAGAGATATTGTGAAATTCTTTTGAAATTCTCTTTAGGTGCAGCTCTCTTCTCTGCTAGACATTGAGAGATTGAGAGATTATACTTTCCTGGAACCAATGGTTTCTCTCTGGCACGAGGTTTTATGCTTCATGAATCTGCTTTTCCTCAGGCAATTATTGCCTATGTCCATTTGCCACCATCTTTTCGATAGGGATTCCTACTCACTCAGGTGTACACTGTTATTGATTTCATAGTCACTGCTTCACAGGCATCTAAGATCATTTGGATTTTACAAGTTTGCTGCATGGACACTTTGATCACAGACCACCAAAAAAATACAGGCAAGGCAGAGGTATCCATCTACTTATGGGTGGTACCAGGTGGAAGATAGGGCAGACGCTCTTCCTTCTTCATGGTTCTTCAAGACAGGATTACTTTGAGGTACCTGAAAAGGAAAGAGATCAATATGTTTGTATACCTTACTGAGTTCTACCACAGCAACCCCTAAAACATCTGCTCCCCTTGGCTTGGCAGTCAATTAGGGATCTCATCATTAGAGAACACAAACTACTGAGGCATCATGGGTAGAATAGGCTCATCACATGCTTCTATGTGCTTGTTTAGATTGGAGCCAGCCAGGAAATATTGTTGAAAACCTCAAGGATAAGTCCTAGAGGACAGTCCACTTCCACTACACAGGAAAAAAATTTCCTAATACTGAACTTAAATTATCCAAAAGTGGAAAAAACTGCCTCAGGATATATTAAGTTCACTTTCAGATCTTCAAGGGAAACTAAGATGATTACAGATCTGGACTGTTATAGAGTATATTCTTGTTCAGGTATTGTTTGGATTAGACAACTTCTAAGATTCTTTCAAACTCCTAGATTCTGAGATTTTCATTTCTCTTTCAAGACTGGCAAAATGAAGAGCAGAGGAGGAGAGACTCTTCCATATTCTTTTCCATATCCCTTTTTAGATTTTTCTCTCTAAATTTTGTTGAAAGGGAGGAAGACAATTTGGATCATATAACTTCAGTAGTGTGGAAATTTGTTATTACATGTAATTGATTTTTAAAAGTTTTAAAAATACTTCATTTCTAAAAAATAAAATTTGTGATGAAAGAACTCATTGTTATACATTGAACAAAGAATGGTGCATATTTTTAAAAGATGGATAAGTTATCATTGTATGCAATAATTCTTTCTGTCCTTTCTTCCTACTTGGATAGAAGCAACTAATATATCTAGTTAGTTAAGAGACTGAAGAAATATGTGGAGGATTTATGAGTGACTGATTAAGCCTGGAATTACAGAATGAAAAAATGAGGTGGATCTAGAGAGCAGGGATGGAGGATGGAACAAAATTCCCAAGTCAGCAGTTGGATGAAAGCATCATCTCTTTTCTGGAACAATAAGAGAGTCAGACATAAAAGTGCAGATGGGGTTTCTCTAACATGGGTCAAGCTAACTCAGGGAAAATTTAGCTAAATGTCTGGGACCAAATAAGAGATTTTCTTTTATTCTTACTGCTAATTACTTTGTTTCCTTTTTAAATAAACTGTGAAAAACCTATTCTTGTGACCATTGTGCAGCAGACAACAATAATAAGGAAAATGGAGATTAGAAGATATATCACTACATCTAATAAAGGTAAGAATGTCTGAAGAAGTGGTAAAAGGGTGTGATAGATCCCTGGGATGGCAGAGCCCAGGGGGCTAAGGATCAAAGAAAAATAAATAGTGCTTCAAGTTCAATAGGGAAAGTTTAGAGCAGAGCAAAATTCTAAAAATATATTTGATAACTATATTTCAATTGTTTCCTTTGTAATCTTAAATTGTTTTATGTTATGCATTTAAAAATATTCTGAGAAGGGATTCAAATGTTTCATCAGATTGCCAAAAAGATTCAGGACACACACACACACACACACACACACACACACACACACACACACGCATACATACAGAATGTTATGAACCTTTGGTTCAAAAAGTTTAGAAAAGTGAAAGCCCCAGAAAGAGAAAGAGGAACTTGAATTCTGAGAAAACTAATTAAATCAGAAAAATTTAATTCTGGATTTTTCAGTCATACTCAGTTCATGGGAGAAAGGAGCAATAGGAATTGCTATACGTTAGCTAGCAATCAGAACAGGGTGTCCAACTCTACTATAGCCCACCCCAGGATTTAAAAAGATCATTACTGAATCCAAAGATTCCAGGAAATTTGAAATAGGATGATGTCTGACAACTCCCTCCTGATCATCAGTAGAAGGAATGTCCAAGAATGCCTACATGGCCCATGAGAGTCAGAACCAAAGTTCCAAAATAGAGCATAGATAATCAATCAAGCAGCAAACTGCCACAGAAAACAAACTATAGGTACTTCTTATTGCTTGAAACGGGATGTGTGCAATAGGATGGGGTTGGACATATGATTTAATTGATTCAGGGAACTCCCAGACAAGGAAATTCAGCAATTCCTTCTATCAATGTTGTCTGACAATTTCTTTACAATTTAGTGTTAGTTGCTTGTAGGTACTGAGCTAAGTAATTTCCCCAAGGTCACAGAACCAGTAGGTGTCAGAAATAAGATGTAAACTATAGCCTTGAGGCCAAGGCAAGCATTCAGTCCATTGTTCTGTGTTTTCTCTTATTAACTGTGTGATCTTAAACAAGTTACTTAATCTCGTATTGTCTGGTCATGAGCAGCTCTTTATGAATCCATTTGAGGTTTTCTTAGCAAAGCTACTGCAGTGGTTTGTCATTTCCTTCTCCAGCTCATTTTGCAAATGAGGAACTGAGCATGACAAGGTTAAGTGACTTGTCCAAGATCTCACATCTAGTAATTATCTGAGGCTGGATTTGAACTCAGATTTTCATGGGGCCATGCTTGGCACTTTATTCACTGGACCACTTAGCTGTCCTACTTAATCTCAGCCTTAATTTCCTCATCTATGAATTCTGAGGGTTTAATGAGATAAGATGTACTCTAAGGTTATTACCTACTCCTACACCCCTTCCTCCTTGTTCTCAACTCTACATCTTAGGATCTTATGTTTCTGCAGCTTCTCTTTCTAGCCTTGTGCTTCCTTCCCTCACTAACCTAACATTGGCAAATGAGGAGAGAAAACCACTACTAATTACCTCTCATTTCCCCTAAACCCCAAATCAGCCTTGATCAGTGATGGGCAAACTTTTTAAAGAAGGGGCCAAAGGAAAGTAAATGCTCATCTGTCAGTCTGTTTCTAAGACAAATCTTTGAAAGTTTCATTGTATTGTATCCTATTCATTGTATTTGTCAGATTAGGAATAATGTCGTGCAGCTGGATAGAACATTTTAGGGGGCCACATCTGGCCTGCAGGCTGTAGTTTGCCCATCATTGGCCTAGAATATCAATATAAGTGCAATGTTTGCAATGGACCCAATCTGTAATTACTCTAGAAATAACTCAGTAGGGTAATAGTGCTGATATTCTCACAAGACATCATTTAATGACAAGGTGGCAAGTAGTAACATAGCTAAAACATCTTATTTTACTCCATGTATAGATGACACTGACCAGGGAAAGCATCTTTTGACTTGGGAATGGTGGTAGCATGATACTGCAGACCTAATGCTGGCCTTGGAGTCAGGAAGGCCTAGGTCCAAATTCTTCCTCAGACAATTACTAACTGTATAACTGTGTATACAGTACCTTAAATCCCAATTTCTTTATCTGTAAAATTAGGGTAATAATAACTATAGCCTTCAACTCAAAAGAGTCAATTATATATCAAATACTTCATAAAACTTTAAAATGTTGTATACCTGTCAGATAACATTATCACTCCCAGGCTATTCTAAAGGCAACACTCAGAATGAAAATATTTACACTGACTATAATTTTAAAAATTCTGTGAGACAGACAAAAATATTATCATCCCAATTTTAGAGATGAGAAAACCGAGGTTTAAAGAGCTTAAGGATAAGCATCTACATAATTACAATTTATTAGTATGTATTATAGGCCAGCCACAGGTGTGTTCATTTTTAAAAAAGAGTTAATGTAGAGAGAGCCATATGGGATAGTGGTAGATGCACTTAGGGATCACCCTAAATACTGTTAGGGGGGGAAAGGGGGTTTTTTGGGTCCAATATATTAAAAGATGGTCACCAGAGGGTTGAACTATTATCAATCCTCAATTAAGAATAATCTCAAGTCAAAATTGACTTTTATGGAAGTTTATTTACAATTAAGAAGAGAGAGAGAAAATAAGGAAATAAGAATCTAACCCAGTAGGTAATTTATTACAATCCACTAATTAATCCAGGTAGATCTTAACCCTCAGCTGAGAGTTAGAGGGCCAGAGGCCCAGAGGTGAATGGAGCAAAACTTCATTCACCAAGTCTACTAAAATAATTTTATTAAGAGAAGTTCAGGAAGATTCAGTCAGTCTTTAACTCACCACTTGGAATTCAAAGAAGATATTTAAAGCAGTCTCACCAGGGTCTCAGCATTCCAACACTCCTCCATAAAACAGAAGTCCGTCAACAGACACCTTCTTGCACCAAAGACCCTCTCCACTCACTCAATTCCCTCTTTTTAAAGGAGTCACTTATGCGTCACTTCCTGTGCCTCCCTCCCAATTTGCATGTCCAATCACAATAGACGATTCTGATTCATCATCCACTCTAGCACCCATGGGTTATGGACCTCCCAGATTTAGACTTGTTCTCACCTTTGGTGATTAAATCTAAAGATGGGCAGTGTAGACTTAATCTAATTATCACAATACCCATCTGGGATCTCTGTGTATTCTAACCTCTGGTTAGTGAGAGTGAAGCAGAATCACTTTCTTTCACTGGGCCATTTGTGCAAACATCTTTGAGATAATTGATATGTAAAATTAGTATCTCTTTTATTATAAGCAGGGATACAAACTGAGGATCAGAGCAAGGGGTCCCTAACTCTAAGAGATCTAGTTATTCACCAAAAACCCTCTACGTCCATCACAAGAGCGAGCCTTCAAGTCTTCCAGCTAACTTACCAGCTCCCTAATTCTATCTAGGTGTTCTCAAAAAACTGACTAAGCTACCTTTCTATGACCCTCAGTAGTTAGTTTGATATAGTCCAAAAGCTGTCTCCAAAACCCATTAGGATTGCCCTCAAAAGACTAAGTCCACCCCATGGGGTCTGACCCCTGAGGTAAAACCTCGGAGCCAATCTGACAGGATTTTTAGATAAAACCCTTCTGGAAAACACAGCAGGTATGATCAGATCCTTTTCTAGATATTCTCAAAGTACCTCCAAAGATGACATAGGGGTTTCTCCTTCTCCACCATCAAGCTGAGCTAGTTAACCAACAAGCCACTTTTCCTCCACCCTTCCAGACAGGAAGAGAGCTACTTCTTCCAGGAAGTCACTGACTCACCCAGTTGTCACTTCCAAACTGTTCCTCCTCTGCCTTCTGCCTGCTAAAATCCTTTCCCTTGAGTTCCTAGTATGTGCGTTAAAGACAGCCTTCTACTTCTCTTAAATCTTATCCTATCTCTATCCTTTTCCCACTACAATTTACAAGTTGTCAACCTTTAGGTACCTTACCTCCAAATTCAGATTACCTTCTCCCCCATTGCCATTTTTCTCAATAGACTGGTGCAGGAAAAATTGCCATAAATGTGTGCTCAGCATAAGCCTTTCCAATCCCCCTTGACCCAAACTGATTTTAAATTAGCTATAGGATAAGTGTATTTCAAACTGCAGTTGGTAGCCTCTCAGACAGGCTGCCCAACTCCTCTCTTCCAGCCAATTATCTTGGTTGGCTTGAAGGGGCAGTGACCTTGTTGTGAACATGAACCGTAAAATGTCACAGCTTGTAGGAGGCCTTCTGAACATTCTGCCTTGTTCCTAGCTGTAGCCAGGAGAAAGCTCAGTGCTCTGATTTATTGCTTGTAGAGGATCAGAAGCAAAGCCCTCCAGAGAGGTAAGGCAGGAGCTTTGAAGTCCAGCCTGTGGTGTCATCTCCTACCACTTGGCTTTTAACTGAGTCCTTTCCCCATTTTTTTCTAGTGCTTTCATTTTTTTTCCCTCTTTTTGACTCCTTTAAATAGAAAGTCCTAATTCATCCTTCTTTCCTCATTTTTTACTTCTTGGTTTGAATAAGTGGAGCTCTTTTTTGTACACAGTTAGAGAAGATCTGAAAATATTCACCCTTTTGTATCTTTAGGGCTAGCCTAAGTCAAGGCTATGATATAGGTGAAATTTATATTCAATTCTGATTTCCTCTTTCAGAGTTTCTCTCCTTTCTGCCCCAGGTGTACAGATTTTTCCCCAAATCAGTTGGCATCACAACTAGGAATGCCCAATGCCAGGTTATGCTCCACAATGTTTGTTACTCCTCTTTTAATCAAAATTTTCTCTACCCTGTATCAAATATAAAATCCTCCAGTATTCAGAGCCATTTATGACTTAACTTCCTCCTTTCTTTCCAATCATCTTCCTCCCTACCACATACTTTTCAATCCAGTAATACCATCCTTTTTTTCCATGAGTAAGGCAATCTATTTCTTGGCTCTGTGTATTTTATGAGGCTACCCCAAACCCCCAGCCCCTGTATCTAGAATGCTCTCTCTCTTCCACTCTAACTACTGACCTCTCTGGTTCCTTTAGGTTCCAGATAAAATGCCACCTTCTACAGAAAGTCTTTCCCAACCTTTCATAATTCTCGTGCTTTCTCTCTCAATTATTTCCTATTTAACCTGTATATAAAATGTTTGTGTATATTTGTTTGCTTGTTGTTTCCCTCTCTCCCCATTAAATTTGAGCTCCTTGAGGACAAGGACTCTCTTTTGCCTCTTTTTGCATCCCCAGAGCTTAGCACAGTGTCTAGCATATAGTATATGCTTAATAAATATTTATTGACTGACTAACTATCCTGTATCATGTTGTCTGATGGCCCAGCTAGGTAACTTATTAGTTAATCTGATAAATTTAACTGGAAGTGATGTATCAATAGATTATAGATCTCGAATGTATTATCTCTTCCAAATGGTGGGATACCTGGGTCTAGTCATGGCCACCCTGGCACTAACTAGTTAAATGACCATAAACTAGTCATTTTATCTCTTTGATCCTCTATTTCTTCATCTGAAAATGAGTCAGTTGGACTAGTTGATCTCTTAAGTCCTTTCCAGCTTTTAGAGTCTATCACACTATAGAACATTTGGTTACTGATATCTATCAATGTTTTAGACCAAGAAGTGAGTACTATGGACATTTAAGAATCACAGGATAACTGACAATGGAAGCACTTGTGGGCAGAAGAGTCTTACATCCCTTCTCAAATAAAATCAAATAGGCAACTGCCCACGCTACACAAAGCTGACCCTAAGGACCCAAAGTGTTGCACGTATTTGAACTGCACAAAGACCACCAGCATAACTTATATCAAACTAACCCTGTTCCCCTGTGTCATAAAATCCATAATAGCCTAAAGGGCTCTGATAACAGATAGGAGAAAGCAGGCTAAACTATGTAACTTTTATTTGTTTCTGTGTCATGATAGGCATTTAATAAATGTTTACTGACTGACAGACAAATGCTAAACTGAAACCCAGGATGTGCAATAAATTAGAGGATGTGATTGCTAAATAACCATCCAAAATTTCTCAAAGATCTCGAAGAATAGAAAAAGGTCCTAAGATTAGAAAAGAACAAATGTTCCAATTTTCAAGAAAAAGGAGAGGAGATTATTGCAAACTATGGACTGGTAAGCTTGACTTTGATTCCTAGAAAAAATCCTGAAAATTATTTTAAGATAATGTGAACTTTTAGAAGTGGTGATCACTAGGAAACAGTGTGGGTTCACCAAGAATAGATTATAATAGACTAATTTTCTTTTTTGACCTGACTAGAGATTGTCTTTGAAATAATATGCTTGAATTTATTCAAGGCATCCCAGAAATTAACTCATGATATCCTTGTGGACAAGATGGAAACTATGGACTTGATAATAATAGCTAGCATTTATAGAACTCTTACTATGCTCTAGGCACTGTGCTAATAGTACATCTACATGACTTTTTAAATTTATGTTTCTACTGGTTAAATGACTAAGTCTAAAGAGTGATTGATTTCTTGTAGATTGGTGGGAGGACTAAATTGAAGGACACTCATGTCCTTCTGGTGTTTACTTTTTATAAATGACATGAAATAAGAGATATATAACATACTAACTGGTCTGTGGATGATATAAAGCTGATGGAAAAAGATGACAGGACAGATTACAGAATTACCACCAAAAAACATATTTATATCCTAGAACAATGGGTCTCTTAGCCACTTAAACCCTCCCAATTCTTCCTATATGGTACTTCCCATATGGCTTTCCTTACCTTCCTACCAAACCTCAACTCCATGTTTAATCATTTTATCAAGTCTTCTCATTTATACTCTTGAATCTCTTAATTCCCTTGACCTTCTGCCACATCTACTAATTCCCAGCCCTTAGAAATTCCCATCATTCCTTCTTAGCCCATTTCCTGTCAAGCATTGCAAGAGAAAGTTAAGAAACCCTGTGAATCAGGTCCACTACAAATTGGGACTATTTAGCCCAAGATGGACTTTTGCTTCTTCAGTTGTTTTGTTCATCTATTATTGACTTCTTAACAAAGTTCTAATGATAGTGATGGAACATCTTGCACCTTTTTTCAGTCCCCAGGTTACTCACTCCTGTACCACAATGAGGTATCAAAATGGAATGTTTCATACAGAATTGCCACAGATGATAATGAAAATAATTTACATGAAGCACACTGATTATGTTTTCTAATTAAGACCAGTGATGAATAGTTTTCCATTGATATATGGAACTTTATTCTGTGTTCAATTGACACAAAAGCAACTGTTTGAAATGTGTTAAATGCCGTTAAAACTGGTTTGTGTGAGATTTCTTTTTTTTGGACTCTTCATGTGGATTTGAAAAGCTGTTTGCTTTTTTACAAAATCTATTCATTTAAACTGAATTCATCAAAATCATTTGAGTGTAGAAACACCAGCTAGGTCACACCAACTTTATCTCTTCTCTTTTAGAGAGAGAATTATAGGGTTGGTAGAAGATGGAACAGATGTTATAAGTCAGGACATTAGTGGAACAGTTAATGTCATGTCTCATGAAATTTTACTACTGGAGTTCACTTGACTTGGCTTGAAAATCAAATGGATTGAAAATAGACTGAAATGAACTGAAAGATATAAATATTAGAAAGCTGGCAGAGAAGAAACCCAGTTGCAATGGTTGATGATAATACATTACTGTGGAGTCATTTGCAGCCTGTTAAGTAATGGGTACAGGAAAAGTCTGACTCTATTCATACAGTTACAAATTTTTTAGATTTGGAATGCACTTCAGTAGCCACTGAGTCTAATTTGTACCCAGAAGTAATACCTGTTGTAAATATCATATAACAAGTGATAATCAAGCATTTCTGTGAAGATACTCTAAAGGAGGGGAATCCACAATCTCCTAAGACAGCTCACTCCACTTTTAGATTTCTCTCATTGTAAGACATTATGCCTAATGTCATGCCTAAATATTCTAACTTTCAACTCCAACTCATAACTTCTGGTTCTGACCTCTAGGACCCAACTGCTATCATAGACCTCTCTGTGTCTCTTTTTCTCCAAACTAAACAGCCCAGGGCTTTTCAATCTTAATCATGTGACATAAGCTCAAAGTACTTAGACATCCTGGTCACCGTCCTCTGATCATTCTCCAGCTTATAAATGGCCTTAAATAGTCATACCCAGAACTGAACATAATGTTTCTAGATATAATATGACCAGGACAAAGTAGAGAGCCTATTGCTTTCTTCCTCCTGGAAGCTACAACTCTCACAAAGTAGTCCAAGATCACATTAGAGGTGTTGTCTATGACAGCAGACTCATTATTAGTTTTCAGTATAACTAAAATAAGCTTATTTTCAAAGAAATTTTGAACTTATGGTGCCTTACCACAGGATTTAAAGTTGGAAGGGAAATTAGAGATCATACAATCTAGCTCCCTTATTTTGTAGATTACTCAACTGAGGCTCAGAGAACTGGTAGCTTGCTCATGGTCAGATAGCAAATTATTGACAAATCCAGAAATAAAACTCAAGTCTAATAATTTCTGCTTCAATTATTTTGCCCTTAGCCACCTGCCCCATGCCTAAATGAGCCTTCAGAGGTCATTAATGTGGACTCTGGTTGGGTTACTCCTGATTCAGCCCCAAAAGGATCTACTTTAATAGCATACTTTCATAGTTCAATCTTATAACATTCTTTGTTGCTACAAAATTAAGCAAAAAGCACACAAGGACCCCCAAATTTTTCATTATGACAAATTCTAGACATAAAGAAAACAAAATTTCTTACTAGAAACACTGAATGTTATAGAACCATGACTGTAAATATTTTATATGGTCTACCTGTGATAAAAAATTAAATCTGCCCTACCCATCCTTAATCTAATCACCAAAGGTGAGAACATCCCCACTTAATTCACAAGTTGGGAAGTCTGTAACCCATGTGTGCTAGCATGAGTGATGAATCAAAATTTACTGACTGCCTTCTGGGCAGTCCTAAGAAAAGTGTCTGTTGTGATTGGACATGTAAACTAGGAGGAAGACACAGGAAATAACAAAAAAGAAGCCCCTTTAAAAGAGAGTTCAGTGAGTTCAGAGTTCTTCTTGTTCATTGCTTGGACATGGAGGAGTTCTGGCTGGGACCCTGAGACCTTGGTGAGACTGTTCTTAAATCGTTCCCTTAGAACTATACGTGGTGAGTGAAAAAGGCTGACTGACTACCTTAACTTCCCTGGAGATACTAGTCTCTGGGATGATCCCTTGATTGGGAGAAGCCCTAGTGGCTAAACCCCTTGTTAATCGACTTCTAGGATCTCTGGATGTGCCTCTGGAGCCCTGCCAGAGTAAAGCCCAGACTTGAATACAAATCTAGTTTGGTAAGTTAGATCTCTAACTCTACCCTCTTCTCATCTCTCTACTTCCATTCTCTCCTATATTTTGTAAATAAATTACTAAAATCATTTTAGGAATTAGTATTTATTCAGTTTCTTGGTGACAACACCTTAAAATATTATTATACCCACCCAACATAACTCTTTTCCTCTTTTTACATACCTCTTATTTTACTAATGAGGAAGCTTCATTTCTCATATGTCAGAATCTTGAACCAAAGAATCCTACATTTCATACGCATTGTATATCAAAGTGCTTCCTCCTGCTTTCTACTGCAAACATCCCTCCTCAAAGTGCTGTCAACACCAATGGAGGCTTTGAAATTATAAGAATTGTAGGGAGGAGATTATGGATTACTCCCATTGCATCTATCCAGAATCTGTCTCCATTTTTCTCACACACACAAAGATGTGATTGCTTCCAAAAACTTTATTATTTACAGCCAACTGTTTCTAGGACAGAGCTTCAAACATGTTGGACAGTGAAGAAGTATGAAAAGCTGAGTCCTCCTGACTTTATTTCTTTTTGTTTTTAAATAATTTTTCCTCAATCACATGTAAGATAATTTTAATATACATTTTTTAATGTTACAATCCAAATTCTCTCACCTCTTCTTTTCCATCTCCCTCATTGAGAAGGTAAGTGAATTGACTTATACTCTGCAGGAATGTATTAAATCATTGTATTTCTGAAAATAGCCAAGTCATTCACATTTGAACATCATACAAGAGTCTTGTTACTGTGTACAATGTTTTGTATCTCAATATCAGCTATGTTTCAAAAGTAAACAGAGATGCCTCCCCCAATAAAACAAGAAAAAAATATTTTTAGTGTATGCTTTGATCTTCATTCAGACTATCTTTTCTTTCTCTAGATATGGATAGTATTTTTTTCATATGTTCTTCAGAAATGCATTGAATCATTGTATTTCTGAGAATAGCTAAGTCATTGACAGTTGATCATCATACAAGAGTGCTGTTACTATGTACAATGTTTTCCTGATCCTACTCACTTCATTTTGCATGTATTCATGTAAGTCTTCCCAGGTTTTCTGAAAACCTTTCTGCTTATCATTTTTATAACATAATAATAGTTTTGCTCCAATCATATACAACAACTTGCTTGGCCATTCCTCAAATTATAGTCACCTCCTCGATTTCCAATTCTTTGCCACCACAAAAAGAGCTGCTGGAAATATTTTTGTATGTAACATTCTTTTTATTTTTCTTTGATCTCCTTGGGATATAAACCTTAGCAGTGGTATAGCTGAGTCAAAGGTTATGCAAAGTTTTATATCTTTTGTCATAATCGCAAATTGTTTTCCATAAGACTTAGACCAGTAGTGGTTAGCTGGTGTTTCAATTTTGTCTTGTCCTATCCATCATTTGTCATTTTCCTTTTATGTCATGTTAGCCACTCTGATAGGTGTGAATTGGCACTTGAGAGTTTTAATTTGTATTTCTCTAATCAGTAGTGATTTCAAATGTTTTTTATTTAACCATAGATAGCTTCAATTTCTTCTTTTGAAAACTGTTCATATTCTTTGACCATTTAACAATTGGAAAATGATTCATATTCTTGTACATTGGCACAGTTTTACTGTGCCAAATGTACAAGAATATGTATATATATATATATATATGTGTGTGTGTGTGTGTGTGTGTGTGTGTGTACACACACACAGGAGAAGTGAGATCTTTGTCAGAGAAACTTGCTGAAAAATTTTTCCTACTTTCCTTTTCATTTTGGCTACATTGGTTTTGTTTGTTCAATATAATTTTAATTTAATGTAATCAAAATTATCTATTTTATATACCACAATGCTCTATGTCTTTTTTGGGGGGGTCATAAATTCTTCCCTTATTCATATAGCCAATGAGTAAAATTTCCTATGCTTACATAATTTGTTATGATATCAACTTTTATGTCTAAATCATGTGCTCCTTTTAAACTTATCTTGGTTTATACTTAGTTTCTGTCAAATTGCTTTCTGTTTTTTAGCAATTTGTATCAAATAATGAGTTTTTGATCCACAAGCATTTAGATCTTTATGTTTATCAAACATTAGATAACTATGGGAATCTCCAACACCCTTCCCCCACTGACTGCGCTGAGAGCCTCAACAAGAATACTGCTGACTCAGATCCCAGGACAAAGGCTGCAACAACAACAGAATACTTTGATAATAGAGTGGAAAGAACAACTCCTTTCAGCCTCCACACCTTCGCCTATACCTTCAGCTTCTGCTGCCAGCTGGGGAAGATCTGACCTCAGGGCTCATTAATATTCCATCATCATAACCTAGTCAATCAGCAGAGCAGAGAAGAAGCCCCTTCAGGACAAAATAACCCAAACCCACAGATCCAGCAAATAAACAGAGGAGCAAGATTACACACAATGACAGAGGGGAAAGAATGAAAAAATGTGAGTAAACAACAGAAAAAGAAAAATTATAATCCACAGTTTCTATCCAGGTAATTAACAAAGAACAAATGGAACAGAGGAGGACCAAGGAATACCCAGCAAAAATGCAGAAACTCCAGAGAATTGGACTCAGGCTTTGGAAGAACTCAAAACACAATTCGAAAAACAAGAGAGACTGAAGGCAATTGGGAAAAGAACTTAAAAAGCAAAATAAGTCATCTGGAAACAGAAGCATATGAACTAAAACAAGAAAGTAGCATCTTGAAATCCAGAATTGGCCAGCTTGAAAATGAGGCAAAGAAAGTGAAAGATGACCTACAAAGAAAATAAGACCAGAAGAAGAAGGATGACCAAAAAGCCATGGATGAAATTCAGTCTTTAAAAATTAGAATATGACAACTAAAAGGAAATGACTTCACAAGGCAGCAAGGGTCTATAAAACAAAACCAAAAGAATGAAAAAATTGAGGAAAATACAAAATACCTCATTGATAAAACAACAGACCAGGAAAATAGATCCAGAAGAGACAATTTAAGAATTATTGGATTACCAAAAAACCATTACAAAGAAAAAGTCTTGACATAATTCTACAGGAAATTATCTAAGAAAACTTCCCCAACATTCTTGAATAAGAGGGAAATGTGGAGATTGAAAGAATCCACAGATCACCTCCTGCATTTAAGCCCCAAAAGACGATGCCCAGAAATTTTATAGTCAAATTCAAGAACTGCCAGAACAAAGAAAAGATACTACAAACTTTTAAGAAGAAACCATTCAGATATCATGAAACCATAGTTAGGATAACACAGGACCTGGTTGCATCCACATAATATATGATCTTTGTGATACAATGCTATAGTTTCCTTTATAAGTTTTATTTTTAAAATTTTACAATAATATTTGTTAGAGAAATTGGTCTGTAGTTTTCTTTCTTTGTTTTTACTCTTCTTGGTTTAAGTATTAGCACCATATTTGTATCATAAAAGGAATTCGGTAGGACTCCTTCACCAATTTCCCTAAATGGTTTAAATAATATTGGAATTAATTGATATTTAAATATGTGATGAAATTCAATTGTAAATCAATCTGATCTAGGGAATGTTTTTTCAGGAAGCTCACATACTGCCTATTGAATTTCTTTCTCTGGAAAAGGGTTCTTTAAGTGTTCTAGTTCCTCTTCTGTTACTCTGAGAAATTTTTTGTAAATATTATCCATTTCACTTAGATTTTTAGATTTAAATAGCTCCTAGTTTCTTTAAATTTCATCTTTTTTTGGTGGTGAATTCATCCTTTTCATTTTTGATACTGGTAATTTGGTTTTCTTTCTTTTTTTAATTCAAAATAACCAATAGTCTAAGCCTTTTATTTTTTTAATAAAACCAAATCCTACTTTTATTTATAGTTCAATTGTTTTCTTACTTTCCATTTTATTAATCTCTCCATTGATTTCCGTGATTTCTGATAACCTTTAAAAGACAGATACTTGGTCTTTTACACTGTGTGTGTGTGTGTGTGTGTGTGTGTGTGTGTGTGGTGTGTGTATGTGTGTGTGTATACATACTTTTTTTTGGTTGTCATTAAATTCTAAAGATGCCACTAAGCATTATGTCACAATGTGGTTTTTCTGGCCATAACTTTTAATGTCAGTGCCCTTTATCTTATTCTCTTTCACATATTTCAGTTCTCTGCCCTACTAATTAGCCCTTTCTCATCTTTCTCTGAAAGCATCCTTTATATCACACCTTCAGATAATATTTTCTTATGATAATATTCCATTATGTTCATATATCATAGTCTATTCATATTCCAATTAATTGTGTGGGTCCTTAGTTTCTTGATCTTCAATATTACAAAAAAGATTGTTTAAATATTTTTACACATATGTTGGCCTTTTTTCTCCTTCCTTGAATTCTTCAGGGGGTATAATGGTATGTCTGGAATAAAGAATAAATAGTTTGGTGACTTTGGAGGCACATTTTCAAATCACTCTCCAGAATGGCAGAGTACAATTCCAATGTACCTGTTTTCTTGCTATTTACAACATTTATCAATCTTGGGGCCATCTTTTCAAATCTTAAGAGTTTGAATTGGAACATGAATTACTTTAATTTTCATTTCTCAAATTATTAGTGACTTGGAGAATTGTTTTTCTCATGGCAGATAATAATTTGGATTTATTCTTTTGAAAACTACATGCTCATGTCATTCATCCATGCATTAATCAGTGTTTGGATTAATATTAATGGTAAAACACTCTTCATATTAGCTAGGCTATAAAATAGTATTTTATTATTGTTTCTCTGGATGCAGGGTTGAGGGATGTAATTGAAGCCAACATGATAAGGGGAATATTTACTAATCAGAGCTCAAGGTCACAGATTTGACACCCTCTCAGAGGTAGAATGAAGGTAGTATAGCATAGTGAGAAGGAGGAAGATGTAGTTTAGTGGTCCTGTCAGCAGACAAGATAAAGTAAATGTCCATCTAACAGAATCAAACATGATCAGAATTCTTTAAAGAAATTCCCCAAATATAGACCATTAATATTTTAATCAGGTAGGAAGAATGAGAGGAAAAAATCATATTATATAGATTTGAATGAACCAAAAAACTTTACAAAAGAAAAAAAAAAAACACCTGGTCTCACTAATTGCAGGTACCATCCCTTCTGAGCTTCTCTCCCATATATAATGTAAATGTCTTGCATATACCAATTTATTTATATTTTTTGTTTCATATCAGAATATAAGCTTTCTGAAGACAGGGATTAATTTTACCTCTCTTTATATCCTAATATCTTAGCATAGTACCAGTCATGTATAGCAAATAGTTAAAAAATACATGTTAATTGACACATTGATTTGGCCCCCTTCTGCATCTAAGCTCCATTACCTTTGAATTTATTTTCTTTTCTCAAAGTAAAGCAACTATTTATTGTTGAAAATGAATTTTAATTTATTTGTTTAAAATTCAGTAAGCCATTAAAGAATGTATCTACTGCATAGCAATGTACAAACATCCCTCTTTGGTTTCATGTGCCTTTATTTGGACATATGTGAGTGTGAGTTGTGCTGAAGAATTATAAAAGAATTGGGAACAAGAAAACATGTCTCTTTTTATTAATGTGTGATTATATTTATAAATTGAATGAGTGTATATCTGTATTCTGGTGCTAACTTGACTTTGAGGATCAAGTCAATACTTGTTTCTCTAATAGCAGATGGGGAAATCAAGGGTTAAATTGTTTCTAAATTCATCTTCAGGCTCATAACAAAACTTACAGCTCTGAAGGACATCAGAAAAACAGCTTAAGGCAATTTAAGATAAATAAGAAATAGGTAAAGTGGGAAATGAATCAGGATATTTTTTCAGTTGAATACATGGTATTCATTATTTAATCATCATGGAAGGGAGGAGAGTAGTCATAATAATTTTCATTCTTCTTTGATTTCTGGCCAGAGGAAATGTGATTTAGAATATACCTGGAAAGGTAATCTGTGGGTAAATAAAGAAAGATAATAACTTTGAAATTGAAGAATATATTTTCTGACCTTGAATGAGTGATTAAAGTCTTTTTGCATTGTTTTTGTTGTTGATTTTTTTTTTACTAGGAGAGCAACATGATCACATTTGTGGTTTTAAGATTGCTGCTGAAGCTCAGAGAAGGATAAAATTAAAAAGCTGAGAAATTGAAAGCAAAGAGATCAATTTAGAAGGTGTTTTTGACAGTCCTAATAAGAGATGATGAGAGTTGGATACTGGTAGAAAATAGAAGCAGACAGATACTATATATGTATTATATATGTTGGAGAATCGAATCTAAATTGATTAAATATGGTATATGACTCCAAGTTGAGGAAATACAACTGAGTTGGTGAACCTTATCAAATGGCAAGATGTTTTTACACTTGATAGAAACAGGGAAGTTTGGAGGAAGGGTGAATTTGAAGGTGATGTAATAAATTCTGTTTTAGGCATGATTGATTTGAGATGTCAATGGGACATCCTGTGAAAAAATCTAATAGGAAGTAGATGACTCATGATTTATTGCTAAGGAGAAAAATAGAGGCTGAATACAGAGATCTAGGAACCATCTGCAAAGTAAACCTGTAGGCTTTCAAGAGAAGTTGGAGAAAAATATGAAAAGAGGGTGCAAGGCTAAGCTTTGGAACACCTTTATGATGATGAGGTGAAGTATATAAATGATAATCTAGCAAAGGAGACTTAGAACAAATGATCAGACATGAAGAAGTAGAACCAGGAGAAAATAAGTATCATGAAATCTGAGGGAGGAAACAATATCAAGAAAGGAGATGTCAGAATTGCCAAAAGTTGCATAAAGACACATAAGAACTGGAATGATAAGTTTATGGGATATAGCATTTAATATATAACTGGTAACCTTAAAAAGAGATTTTTCATTTGGGTAGTAATACTGGAAATCAGATTGTGAGGATTCAAGAAGGGAAAAGGAGTAGAGGCAAGGAGTACAGATGTCCTCTTAAGTTGACTTGCATACCAATTTTTGGAGACCATGAAGGAAAAAGAAAAGGACCTTCTTAAAGTAGATAGGAGCTTATGGCGATCACATCCCTGATGTTGATAGGATGCCTCTGAAATTCCATCTTCTACTGGGTCCATATTTCTTTTGGTAAAGAAAAAATGTTTCAGCAGGATTGGGGCCAGTATAGGCGGAGGTCTAAGGATTTAGTGGTTGGACAATATCACATTTTCTGTTTCTGGACAAGTGTCCAGATATTTATCTCATCCATGATATAGAGGTTAAGATTTGGAGGTTGTTAGCCATTCCAATTCTGGTCTTAGTTTAGATGGAAAGTGGCCAGAGAAGAGAAGATACCTGACTTTGACTTTCCTAGACCAGGGAGGTAAGTGGCAGATGAACTTTTTTGGTGAAAGATTCCAAAATGTTGATGAACCTTGCTATACTAGACAAATACCTATTAGAGCACACACTATTCCCAACCCCTAACCAACTCAGGATACTCATCACTACATCCCAAACCAGGCCTGATTCCTATATGTCATCTTCTAAATTCAGCCAGACCTGAACATTAAATTTTGTTATAACCTGGGACAATAACAGAGTCCTTGGTAATGATTCTGTTAACCTATTCAAAAACTTTAAATAATTTCCTTATGTCTCAAGGACAAAATGAAAACTCCTTAACCTAGTGTTTCTAACCCTTTAGCAGTGGTTCTCAAACTTTTTTGGCCTACCATCCCCCTTTCCAGAAAAAAATATTACTTAGCATCCCCTGGAAATTATGAAACTATTTGTTGAACTCAGAACAATGTAATACAAAAAAAGTGTGGCCATCACTACCCCCCTGGAATCGCTGCAGCACCCACCAGGGGGTGGTAGCGCCCACTTTGGGAATCACTGCTTTATAGCATGGCTCCCACCTGCCTATTCTCCTTCATATATTCTATAGCCTAATTACAATGAATGACTTTTTATTCCCTGAATCTCAGCTTGACATCTGTCTTCATGCCTTCCTGCAGTTAGCTCCAATGCCTAGTCCAGCCTTCCTTCCTTAACTGTACCTATAGAAATCCTTTTTTCCCAGACTCAATTTAGTGGCTGCATTTTCCATTAAATTTTCTCTGATCTATTTAGATGAAAATAATACTTCCCTTCTCAGAATTTTAGTACACTTTGGTTCCTTCAATTCAATCCAAAAATTTATAGCATGCTATGTACCAAGCGCTGTACTACATAATGAGAGGAGAAATACAAACATGAAATAGTACTTGTCCTCAATTTCAACTAGGAAACAATATATACAAGATAAATAAGGAAGAGAAGGCATACTAAGTAATTTCGAAAGGAAGAAATCCTTAGCAACTGTGAAGATCAGGAAAGATGGATCAAAGGAAGGGGTATAACTTCAAAATAGTGTTGAAGTAAATTCTTTTTAGAGAGAATTCTTGAGGCACAGGAAGAACGTCATGGGGGATAATCCATAAATATATGAAAGTGGGAGATGGAATGTTATGTAAAAGGAACTACTGATAGACCAGGAAAATCAAGAGTAAAAGTCTTGGTATCATTCCACCTCCTCTCTTACCCCCCGTTAGCAGAGGGTGAACTTTTCCCCCAGAATTGATCCCATGATGTGGATATCCATGGAATACAAGACCACACCTATTACTGAACAGTTCATTTCCATGACACTATGGTATTTTATACAGAATTCAAGAGGAAAAACAAAACAATCATGAATTGGTGGCAAGAGGACTAGACATGGAGTCAGAGACTACAGTTCAAATTGTAACTCAGACTCTAAACTAGTTGGGTGATCATAGGACAACTCTTAGGGTCTCAATTTCCTCTTCTTCAAAATAGTGATAAAAATATTTGTACTACCCACCAAACAATCTAATCCAAAAAATCCAATAAACATTTACTAAATGCCTACTGTGCGTCGAGCATTTTCCTAAACAGTAGGCAGCTTACAACCTGATGGGAGAAGACAATACACAAAAGGAATCTGAAAAGAAGCAGGAGGGTAGGGAAATAACAGGGAAGCTTTCATGGGGGCATCCTGTTTCAGGCAGTTGAAACAAGACAGAACAGCAAATATGAAGTGGAATGAGTCAAAACATCCAGTTTCTGGCCTTTATAAAGGCAGGTATTGGGATGAGTTTGGCACAGTACTCCACTATGCTAGTCCTGCAATCAAAGGGGAGAGGAGGCTGATGGAGATGGTGTCAAGGCTTCCATTAGCAGCATAGTGATGGGATAAAAGGTAATAAGTTTAACTTAGGAAGAGCATCTCATTTGGGAAGTTAAAACCAGGGAGGACAGCAGATGCTAAGTGGAGTGAGATGAAGTTGTTGCAAGAAAAGTACTTCTCAAATCTTAAAGCACTATAAAAATGTGAGTTGTTATTAATACTAATAAGACCAACATTTTGTAAAGTCTTTATCTTTTTTTAAAAGTTATTTTAACTATACAGTCTCATTTGGTCATTGCCATAATCCTTGACCTAAGAATATGTGGGGCTGTGCTAGTTTAGCTACTTTATAAGACAGCCCTCTGTGAAGAAATCACTTTAATACCTTTGTTTTAAAACCCTGCCAGGTTCTGTTTTAGCATGCTTAAAAAGATTAAGTTCAGGTTTAAACTGAGATTTCAACAAATTCAAGACCATTTAAATCTAATTACATATCATTTCTAAGTGATTATGTATAGCTCTGGTGCCATGAAGAACTAGGGACTTCCCTTAACTTATGATTCCTGTTTTTTTCCATCTACTGGTGAGCTGAGATCTCAACTTCATGTCTGCTTGAGGTTTCAAGCTGCTACCCCTTGTCCTTGATTACCCTCAGCTCCTTTGCAGGGGGAATCATATAGTTAACTTCACCCTATCCTCCCCCATAATAATATTCACTATTCTGTCATGTACCCTAAAAGAAATTTATCATAAGCCCTCTATAAAAGCCCTATTCTAATAACATGCCAGCAAAGCTCAGGCTCTGACAAGTTCTACCAAGCTGGAAATGCTTCAAGAACAGGCCTGGTGACAGACCATATCTCTTAGCTGAAGACTAGCATAGTTAAGATTGGTTCAGCACCAGAAGGCTGACCTTTAAGTGATCAATTCTTTTGGTGATTGCAACAAATAAAAAAGACAGATTAATCTTGACTCAGAGATCCCACTACTTGACGTATATGTACATGAAAAAGGTAAAAAACTAGGAAGTCTTCTTTCTACCAAATTATTCAGGGCAGCATTTTTTTGTGGTGGCAAAAAAAAGAAAAATGGAAATCAAGCAAAAAAGAACAAAATGGGAACAATCAAGGACAACTAGTAGCACATTAATTAGAGAATAGCTGACCAAATTCTATGAATGGAATGGAATGAAATATTATTCTGTTGTATGGAAATAGGGATTCAGAGAAAAAGAAGATTTTTATGATGTCATAGAATAAAGTGAAGAAAATCAGAAGGGCCAACAATTTACAAATGACTACAATAATGTAAATGAAAGTTATATTGATAATATAAAAATATTAAATAGTATAATAGTAAAATATAGAATTGGAAAATATGGCTTCTAGATTAGGAAATGAAAAAGTCAAAGGCTTTTAGATTACTCAGATCTCCCCTATCCATATAATATAAATACTTTCTTCAGGAAAAGAATCATAAAGCTCAGTATAAGATAAATATCAAATAACTTCATACAAAACTGTAATTAATTAACATATTATTTGCCACAGAGGGAAACCCACTATAAGTATAATTTCAGATTCAATTATTGGTGTGAATTCAAATGATAGCTTGGTTAGAGCAAAGGTCAAAATCTGCCCCCAGTATGAATAAAGGATAAAGATTAAAACAATTACAAAGTCTCTAAACTAATCTGTTAAGATAAGCTGCTAAAACTGAAAAATGGGGAAAATATAAGTACAATATATTGTTTTTGGCTACCATTGATTTCATAAATAGGTGCAACTGACATAAAATAGTTGCCACAGAGTTTAGAACAAAATAGACACCAAACAACCCTACCAGCAAACATGTGGCCTCCTTGTCATGCAAAGACATGGGAATCCAGGAAAAGGGAAATAAAGGTTTAGAGTTTACTAAACATTAGGGGAAATGAAGGATGATTATTAGTAGTATTACTACTACAAAAACGAGAAAGAAAATTGAAAAACAGTAGTGAAGAAAAACAGCCTATAGAAAATTTGGCATGAGAAGCAGCTAAGTGATCATTCTAAGAGCCATAGGTGAATAAGACAAAATAATTAAAAGGCATCATGATTCTCATCTACTCTAAACCTTGTTCCAAAGATTAGGAAACTGAGTCTCTTTGTGTCTCAAGGCAACATGCCTCAAAGCTCTGTATCTTGATTGGGATCACACAACAGTCAATAAAAGTCAGAATGTGAGGCCAAGTTATCTGATTCTCAATTCAGTGTTCTTTCTACAATACCACTTTTCTTTGTTTATAGTTGAAATGAGAAGAATAACAGAGACATGAAATGGAAGCACCATATTTGGATTCAATGACCTCAAAACCCAGTGTGTTATGTAAGAAATGGAAATGGTATTTAAGATGAAGTCAGTGTGATAAAAAAAAATGCTATCAATCTCCAAAGAAAGAACTGATAGAATCAGAGTGCAGATTGGAGCAATTTTTTTACTTTATTTTTCTTGCTTTTTTGCAACATGGCTAATATAGAATTATGTTTTGCATGATTTCACATGTATAATTGATATCACATTTCTTGTCTTCTCAACAGGTTAGGGGAGGAGTAGGAGGGAGAGAGAAAATTCTGAACTCAATATCTTTAAAAAATGAATGCTAAAAAAATAAATAATAAATTGGGGGGAAAATTCAACACGCAAAAAAAGAAGATGAAGCCAGGAAAAACACCTGAGCCATGCAGGAAAAATATAGACTGCAGGCAATGTAATTTGAAGTGTCCTGAAGAATTGGTTTTTAAACTATCATCAAACAAAGGAAGATTCCAATAGAAAAAAATCACGGATGATATTTTAGCCTCATCTTAAACTCCAGAATGACTCATTACTAATTACTAACTATATGTCTACTTTCTTATTTCTTTAAAATCTTTATGATAATGGTGCATCAAATATTACTGTTGAAATATTGAAAGATGAATCAACCCTTCTACAGCAGACAGGATCTTCACAATTACAAAATGAACTGATAAGTGTAGTAAGCATAAGAATTCCTTGTGTTGTTTATTAATTTCAAAAACAAATAAACAAACCACATTTAATTTGTTAGAGCTAGTAACCTTGAGAACTTGGGTCACTCTTGCATATACCTAGATCATATAAGATTTCTTGACAGATGCAAATACCAAAATGACTATTTTTTACTATTTCGAATATCAAGTAAGACATAAAACAGGGCAATTTATGTTATCCTAAGGTGAATCACTGCTATTTTGGCAAATGTCCTTTAACTTGAGAACAATTATTTCAAATAAAAATGAAATTCTTCATATAATCTTGTATGGTTTTATCAAACTGTGGATAACAACTAGGCTTTCTCAGTGAGATCAATGACCACTCAAAAGAGATTAGTCACACATGAAGAACAAGAACAGATAAAGATTCATATTTTAGAAAATACAATATTTAATTGGATGGTTAAACTAGGACAGTGATGGTAAATCTAAGGCACATGTGACAAAGATGGCATACAGAGAACTCTCTGTGGTCACATGCACTACCCTGCCTCCCCCAGAGTACAGGATGACATATTTTTACATCATCTTCCCCTCTGCACAGCAGCACAATGGGAGTGCTTTCTCCCTCCCCTGTGTGGGATAAGGGGAGGGGGAGGTATAGCACACAGTCTCTGGGGGTAGGGCATGGCACAAAATCTCTAAAAGGTTCACCATCACTGGACTAGGAGTTGGCAAACTATGACCAGCAAGCCATATCTAGCTTCCTGTCTGATTTTTTTTCCTGGTAAGTTAAGAATGATTTATATATTTTAAAAATGCAATACAACTTTTATTTTAAAATGTGAAAAACATTTTTAACTTGCTAAAAAAATGAGATAGCAGGCCAGACTTGGCCCTTGGGCCATCATTTGCAGTTGTTTAGTCATGCCTGATTCTTCATGACACTATTTGGAATTTTCTTGACAGAGATGCTGGAGTGATTTACCATTTCTTTCTCCAGCTCTTTTTACTAATGAGGAAACTAAGGCAAAAAGGATAAAGTGATTTGCCCAAGGTCACACAGCTAGTAAGTATCTGGATCTAGATTTTAACTTTTTTTATAAAGATATTTTATTTTTCTCAATTACATGACATGTAATAATTTTCCACATAAGTTTTCTGAAGTTATATGATTCAAATTGTCTCCCTTTCCTCCCCCCTCCCAGAGCTGACAAGCAATTATGTCTGGCTTATACATATATTATTATGCAAAACTTATTTCCATATTGTTAATTTTTGTAAGAGAAACAAAAACAAAAACAAAAACCCCCAAATAAAAGTCCAAATAAATTAAAGTGAAAAATCATATGCTGTGACCTGCATTCCAACTCCCACAGTTCTTTCTCTGGAGGTGGATAGTATTCTTTGTCATAAGTCCCTCAGAATTATCCTGGATTGTCATATTGCTGAGAGTAGCTTAGTCTATCACAGTTGATCATTCTGCAATATTGTTGTTATTGCATACAATGTATTCCTGGTTCTGCTTATATCATTCTGCATCAGTTCAAGTAGGTCTTTCTAGCTCTTTCTGAAATCATCTTGTTTATCATTTTTTAGAGTGCAATAATATTCCACCACCATCATATACCACAATTTGTTCAACCATTCCCCAATTGATGGGCATGTCTTCAACTTCCAATTCTTTGCCACCACAAAAAGAGCAGCCTTAAATATTTTTGTACACTTAGGTCCTTCTCCTCACCACCACTTTTTCCTCTTTGGGATATAGCCTTAGTAGTGTTATTACTAGATCAAAGGGTATGCATGGTTTTATAGCTTATTGAGCATAATTCCAAATTGCTCTCCAGAATGGTTGGATCAGTTCGCAAGTCCACCAGCAGTAGTGTCCCAATTTTACCACATCCCCTCCAATATTTACCACTTTCCTTTACTGTCATATTGGTCAATCTGATAGGTATGAGGTGGTACCTCAGAATTTGTTTTAATTTGCACTTCTCTAATCAAGAGGGATTTAGAACATCTTTTCATATGATTATTGACAGCTTTGATTTCTTCATCTGAAAATTGCTTGTTCATTTCCTTTGACCATGTGTCAATTGGGGAATGACTTGTATTCTTATGTTTGACTTAGTTATCTATATATTTGAAAAATGAGACCTCAAATTTGAATTTGTGAAAATGAGTCTTCCTGACTCAAGGTCTGGTGCTTTATCCACTGCACCACCTAGCTGTCCTGTCTGCCCACCCCTAGGTTAAACCATTGAGCTAATCTACTAGTCCAGTGATGGACAAACTACGGCCTCTGGGCCAGATGCAACACCCTGAAAAGTTCTATCCTGCCCAGGACATTATTCCTAATCTGACAAATACAATAAGTAGGATGCAATACAATAAAACTTCAAAAGAGTTGCCTTAGAAACAGACTGACAGATGAGCATTTCCTTTCCTTTGGCCCCCTCTTTTAAAAGTTTGCCCATCACTGTACTAGTCCATATATTCTGGAGTACAAGTCTGCAAACAGACAACTTGAACCAGAATTGAGGGATAATATGATGTAATAGAAAGATTACTGGAATTTGAGACAAAGGGCAGATTCAGAGAAAGTGTCATTATTTTTTCTGGACCTGAATTTCCATATCTATAAAACAAGGTAATTGAGCCAAGTGATCAGTTTTATAGCTTCCTGAACTAAATCTACAAATGTATGATTGGGAAGGGGCAGAGTGGATTAGATTGAATTTCATCAAATACATAGTACAGCATCCCTTCCACATCTTGACTTTCCCCATCATGGTTTCAATATATTGTGGGTCAGCATAAAAAACTAAATGGGAATTTTTGGACAGTTTTGTGGAAGCTGCAGACAACATGTGAAAGCCAGTAGATGACATAGAAAAAGTTTAGGAACTCAGAAGTACATAAATATATATGTATAGTATTATATATCATCAACATATTTTACCTTTTTATTATCATAAACATACACAATTTCTTTTTTAAAATTAAAATAAGTAAAAAGATTTGGGGGAAAAGAACAAAAGTCAACAGATAACACACAAAAGCTAAAAATATTAACACTGAAGTATTTATACCTATGGCCAAATACTTAACCCAAATTTTAGAATAAAGCACTATAAACACCTCATTAAGGAAAAAAAATTCAGATATCTCTTGTACAAAGGGAAGGCCAAAATATTTTACATGGATTTTCCAGATTGTGGGAACACTGCACTCCTAACCCTCACAATATGGACGGGACACCTGTACTCCTAAACATACCAAATTCTTTATCTAGAGTCCCCATCCTCAAATAATTTATAATCTACTATGAAAATATGTGTACATAAATAAGCAAATACAAAACATGCACAATTGAAATGAGAGCTCTATTCTGCCTCCTTGGGGACGTCTAATAAATTAGAGAATCAGGAAAGGCTTGGAGGAAGTTACACTTAAGCTGAGACTTTAATTCACATCTTCTAAAGTTCAAACTATAGAATAGTGTACCAATCTCATATTTGCCAGAGGTTCTTCTCATGGCCTTGTCTGTCCAACTAACCTGCTCTTCCATTCTGGACTTGTGAACATATATGCTCTCAGGCTGAGTCATCTATAACTCTCCATTACTGATAAATATTAATAGACATATCTGTGGGCCAATATAAATTAGGCTTTATTATTGATTGATTGAATGAATTTATATTTACACATAATTATTCATAGTGAGATAATCAATCTATTTGGTAGGTAATTTCATAGAAGAGAGAAATAAAGGTCAGCCTGATTGGGTCATTTGTTTAAGGTCCTATAACCAATAGGAGACAGAACCATGATTGGAATTTGTCTTCTGTCTCCAAGTCTGATATTCTTTCTATCATTTTCTATTCTCTCCCATATGTTCAGTCTATTTCTGTCATCTGATTATTTCCCTTATTCTTTTTTTTAATCCTTACCTTCTGTCTTAGAATATATTGGTTCTAAGGCAGAATAAGAGCTAGGCAATGGAGGTTAAGTGAGTTCCTCAGGGACACACAGCTAAGAAGTGTCTGAGGCCAGATTTAAACCTATGACTTCCCATCTCCAGGCCTGGGTCTTTATCCACTGAGCCACCTAGCTGCCCCTTATTCCTCTTATTTAACAAACCAATAATAGTCAATCAGAAAATACTACCTAAATGTGCATAGAGATATTCTCAGCTACTTAAATGGATATCTGAGCTCATTGATTCGGATGCTTTTTCCAATGGTGCAGATTGTAACCTATTCATACTTTTCCTTCCTGTTCACCTCCTGTCTATATCTTCCCACAAGTTCTCCTTGAATGGGAAGGGTTTACCCAACTCACTAGAAACCATTTTCACTTTCTCCTAAGGATATTAGCAAAGCACTTTGCCTGTCTCCCTTCTATCTAACGCCCTGGCAAAATGACTAATCATCTTCTCTTTATATCACACATTTCCCTGATGATATATTTTACTCTTATACTTTGTCCAAGTTCCTCTTCAGTTAGTTTCTGATCAGTCACCACAGACTTTTCCATTATGATCTGTAATAATCATTTTTCACACACACACACACACACACACACACACACACACATACACACCCCAAATCCTATTTGGGTGATGATTATAAGGAAAAGCTTCCCAAAGAAATAGATGAATATAGGAAGTAGGGCACAAGTGAAACTCTGGACTGGACAAATAAAAGCTCTATTTCTTTCACAAAAAGTGGAGCAAAGGAGGAAAGAATGAGAGATGATATTGAAAGGCTTTGAGATATAAAGTACTAGATAAGAGGATGCTCATAGTGGATTTCTTATTTTCTCAGGATTGTAGGAGGCAAGATACCCTGATGAGAGGGAGAGGAGAGGAGAGGGTATAGAGGCCTTAAGAAAAGGAAAAAAAGAAAAAGAGAAAGAGAAGATAAAGTCTGAAGCAGCCACTCCTGGAAGTGAGATAGTCAGTCAAGAATGAAGGGTGACTTTGTACCAGTGAGGGCCTAACTTAGATTTGAAAATATAATGTGTAGAGAATTCTGATGGTGTGACTATGTGACTTTCTCTAGCATCATTCAAAAGCAAGCAGATAGGAGGGAAAAGTCTGGTAGCGGGTCATAAAATAGCTTTTCCTAATCTCAGTAGTTGCTAGTGCTTTCTCCTTCCTCTAAAAACTATTTACTGGTTTTTCTTTCTAGTAGAATGTAAGTTCCTTGAGGGCACCAATTCTTGCCTTTGTAGCCCTGGTGTATCATAGCAAAGTGCCTTGTACACAGTAGGAACTTCTAATAAATATTGGTTGAATTCAATTGAAACTGAAGATATAGCTTTTGAAAAATCAGCATAGAGATAAAGATAGAGATAGAAGGTAAGAGAGTGAATGAGATAGCCAAAGAGGGAAAAAAAAGAAAAGAGAGTCTGAGGCACTTTGGAGGACTTTAAGGAACTGGAAATATGTAGACTAACAAGACAGAAGAAAGCATTCAAAGATGGCAGGAGAGGGGAGCAGAACAAGGAACATTCATCACAGGTTGCCTAGACTATTGCAAACCTTGCCATTGGTCTCCCTGAATCAAGCCTCCCTGACTCTAATCCATACTTGATACAACTGCCAATTGATATTATTAAAGCACAGATCTAACCTTGTCACCTCCCTACTCAAGAAGCTTTTTTGCCATTAGGACAAAATAAAATTCCCTCTTATCATTTACTCCTCTTCACAAGCTGGCTCCAGCATGACTTTCCAGATTTTTTTTTTTTTTTCATTTTGTTCCCTTCTATGTAGGGTGCATTCCAGTTGACCTGGCTGAGATAGATCTAATGCATAAGTGAGTGTATTGGTAATCAGTATATCAATTACACACAATTAGCATATGAAGGAAAAATCGAGTTAGGGAACTTGATAGAATAGAGTGGTTACATTGCTGAGCAGTAATGAACAATGATGAGGTTCAATGTTAATACAGTATAAGACACCATGGATCGTTAGCCAGTAAAATCAGCTCCATTTTAAGACTTTCTCAGGTTCAATAAGCTACCTTTGGGGTTTGACTAATCTATTAATGAATTCTCCAATTGGATTTCCCCAAGGGCATCCCAAGTCCCAAATGGGAAGAATCTTGTATTCTAAGCCAATCTCCTTATGAAAGGAGGCCTGGAAGAGTCTTCCTCCTTACTGCTTTCTCTATTTCGATTTAGTGAGCATTCAGATTTTGGAAGTGCTTTTGCTAGCCAAGCTGAAGAGGAGTTATCTGTATGTGTGGAGAAGCAGAAGGGTATTACCCACATCTCCCAATGAATGCATTGTTCCTCTCCAAGGATGAGAAGTCTCAATATTGCACTTCTTTTCATAAATTATGTCTCAGGTTTCAAGTTGATATTCACTTCCTTTTTTTCTTCTCTTACTTTTTTTCATTTTCTAAGATATGACCCTGAATCCAGCTCTATTACAGGTGTCCAGGCTGAGTGGTAGTACAGTATAGCAGAAAGAACACTGGGGTAGGTGAGGTGGGCAGCTGGGTGGCTCAGTGGATGGAGAGCCAGACCTAGAGACAGGAGATCCTGGGTTTCAAATTTAGCCTCAGAAACTTCCTTGCTGTGTGATCATAGACAAGTCATTTAACCCCCATTGCCTAACCCTTACTGCTCTTCTGCCTTGGAACCAATATATAATATTGATTCTAAGATGGCAAGTAAGAGTTAAAAAAAAGACTGTTGAGTCTGGAGCTGAAAGATGTTTGGATTCTCACTGTCATTTACTATCTGCATTCTACTGAGCTAGTCACTTCCATTCTCTGGGACTGGTTTCCTTATCTGTAAAAGAAAGGGACTGGACTAAATCATATCTAAGGTTCCTGCTGACTCTTCAGCTATGAACCAAATCTACTAGGGAAATTTGGGTCAGAAAGGAAGTTTTACTCTCCAAGTAGCAAATGGTACTGTGGAGGAGGATGGAGATGTAGTGTGGGGAGGAATGTCCCTTTTTAGAGTTCAGGTACCTCCTAAGAACTTAGGGATTTGGAGTTCACACAGCAATAATGTTTTTTTTTCTTCCCAGAGTGAACGTTTGTTATTGTCATTCAGTCCTTTCAGTCATTTATATGACTCTTTGAGACCCCATTTTAAAGGGTTTTTTGGCAAAGATACTGGAGTAACTTTTTTTCTCCTTCTCCAGCTCCTTTTACAGATGAAGAGATTGAAGGAAATGGGGTTAAGTGACTTGCCCAGGGTCACACAGCTAGTAAATATGAGGCCAGATCTGAATCCTTGAAGATGAATCTTCCTGACTCTAACTACTGTGCAACCCAGCTTTCCCAGGGTGAGCTAGGGACACACACATAAATTAGTTTGACAAGCATCATACCCAAAACTTATCAATCTAAAATTTTTCCCTTGACAACTCTGTCCCCCCCCCAAAAATGGAGGGGCAAATCCTGTCAAATCTTTGCATCTCCTAGGGCAGTGATAGGCAAACTATGGCCCTGGGGCCAGATGCAGCCCCCTAAAATGTTCCATCAAGCCTCCTGACATTATTCCTAATCTGACAAATACAATGAGCAGAGTACAATACAATGAAACTGTGAAAGAGTTGCCTTCGAAACAGACTGACAGATGAGCATTTCCTTTCCTATGGCCCCCTCTTTTAAAAGTTTGCCCATCACTGTCCTAGGGGGAAAGCATAGCCAGCTAATTCCTTTAGCTTTTAATTGGGTCTAGTCTACTTCACTAGAATGACTTTGATCTCTCTCCCCCTTGCATCTGCCTCACTTGTTTTGCTCTCCACTGTGCTGCTTGGTGAGCCACAGCTTACTTCCAAAGCACCCAGAATCCCTCTGGCTTCAATCAGAGTTTGAAAGATAGTCACTTCCTTTCTCCCATGCCATTTTCCTTCTTTATTTCTTTTTTTTTCTTCAAATAAACTTTTCTATCCCTAAAGGAAGCCAAGAGAGGGGTGAATAATCCTCCTAGAGTAGCATCCTAGTCATCCTCCTAGTAAAAGTCACAGACCTGGCTAACTTTCCCCCTGAGAAAACGAGGTACCATCTGGGGAGGTTCAGAAAGGGTTTTAGTAATGAAATTCTAAATAGATGGATGGGGGTGGGGGAAGTAGGAGGTGGAACTTACCGAAGAATGCAGTTGGAATGACATAATTTGGGTATAATATATAATGTGCTGCATTTAAACACGGAAGCTTGGAGCAACCAACATTCTGTCTTCCAATCCAAGTCTGGGGCTATCCCTTTGGTGGCAGGTCTGGTACACAGATGTTATACCTTATTTTAGACTCCCTTATTGTAGTAGTAAGCACTAGCTATAAAGTGCCCTTTTCTGTTTCACCTATAATATCTATGCATCTTTTTTCTTTCTGAGACTTTTCCATAACATAATTTCTTAAGCACTCGCTATATGCAAAGTACTGGGCTATGTCCAAGGGATACAAAGACATAAATAAGGAGCTACCTTCAAAGAGCTTTTATTCTCCTGGTGGGATATATGTATGCATATATAAGTAAATACAAGGCCATTTGAAAACAGTGCTAAAAACTTGATTTGATGAAGAAAGGCTTCAAGTAAGAGGTGTCACATGAGCTGTGTCTAGAAAAAAAAAGGACCCCTGTATGAAGGTAGGAAGTAAAAAATTAAAAAAAAAATAAACATCGTTAGGGAATCAGAAGTGGACTAATTTGACTAGAGCGGTTAAGGCTTAAAGAGAAATTATGAAACAAGACTGGAAAGTTAGTTTAACCTACCCCCTTGAGTTATACTAACCCCAGGAGACCTCTAGACCAGGTGGTAACTGGCCCCTTTCACAAACAGGCCCATCAGACAAATGCCCTTTTATATGATAGGTCAAAGAAAACCTAAAAATAGATGCCTAGAGCAGATGGAGAGAAGATGATACAGCACAAAGGCAATCAAAGAATAAAAGGAAGGGGATTTGTTGTGAATGATTCTCACACAAATGTTGCAAGTGAGAACTATGGCCCAATACAGTTGGCAAATAATCGATAATTCTACTTTATTTATCACGGCTTGACTGGTGATGAGGGTAATTTGCCTGACATAAACCCAGACCCAATTATTGGACATGGCGGCAAGGTGAAAGATTGAAGATGGAAACTGTACCTTTCTGTCCTTGTAGAAGCTGGGCTGTCTTCCACTTCTCCTTGACTTTATCCTTTCTACATACATTAGTGCTGCTCTCTGGGCTTGTTCTTTCCTTGGTGAGCAATTCTCCTCCCCAATAAGGCAATGGAAGAAGAAGCATTTTCCCATAAACCAAGACTCAAGGCATTTTCTCATCAATATCCTGCCCAAAGCCAGTAAGCAAAGTGACTATAAATGTTGGGACTCACTGAGAAACATTCACTGCTGAGTTTTAAATTCATATGCTGACAAGTGGAAAGGCTGTCTTAGTTAACTGCTGTTATGGAGTTTGGCTTTCTGCATTTAAGACGGCTGACAGAGACGGATAAATCAATACCATAAAAATTCCCAGAGAGCTGGCCTGGGATTTGCTGGTACACCATTGCCATTTGTTGTTTAAGCAGAACTGAGTTAATCACAGTGACTTCAAGCCCAGGGCTGAGTTCCCCAAAGTTCCCCAAACTTGTTGAAGGCCGAAAAGGTTGAGTTTAAATATCATTATTTATAACACCGTATGCAGTACATGTTTTATTCTCCCCTGTGAGATTTTGAACTCCTCAGAGGAAAAGTCTCTCTCTGATAGGATCCTAATTTTACAGATGAAAGAAATTTTAGATATCATCAAGTTCAACTCCCTTATTTTAAAAATGAGGAAACTGAGGCACTGAGAAGTGATGACTTCTCCAGGTCACATAATTAGAAGGTTTCTGAAATAGGTTTTGAACCTGGCTCTTCCTCTCACTAAATCTAGTGCCCTAGCCACTACACCATGATGTCTTTTATTTACTTTATAACTCCCCCAATGACTTATAAAGAATAAAAATCAGAACAGAATACCCCCTGCTCAATAAACTTTAATGGCTCTCTACTCTAGGATAAAATTAACATTTTATGCCTCAGAATAGTTTTCAAAGTCTTTCAAAATCTAGTTCTGATCTAATTGTCCATTCTTCTACAGTTCTTCCTTTCTATGTCTACATTCTTACCAAAATGACCTACTTCCTTTCTAACTCAGTATGTCTGGTTTCCAAATTTCTTTACAAGATCCTGCTCACCTCACCCTCTCCTTCTCCAAATTCACCCCCTCCTCACCTTTGCTACTCAGAATCTCTAGCTACTTTCAAGGCTCAGTTGATGTGTCATCTCCAATATGAACCCTTTAATTGACAGAAGTACCTCTCTCCTCCCTTCAATCAATTAATAAGTGTTCATTAAGTGTATACTATATGTCAGCTCCTAAATGATCACATTTATACCTAGTTAGGTAGTAGTGTTTTGCCTACCCTGTGGTTCTTTGAGAGCAACTATTAATTTTGGTTTTGGCTCTGCATACCCAAGGCCTAGACTATGCCTCACACCTAGTAGTCTTTTATTTAATACTTGTTGAATTGGAATGAATATTTGATGAATTAATTTCCAAAACATTGGATAAGGAACCTGGAGCATAAAGTTTCCTACATACTCATCTGAAGTCAATAGCGTGGAAAGAGTATCAGACTTGGAACCAGAGGACCTGGGTTCATATTCTGACTCAAATAACTACTATCTATCTGTATGACCAGGAACAAGTCACTTCACTATCCAGGTTCTTCCCCTGGGAAATGAAATAGTTGGACTCCATGAACTCCAAGATTCCCTTGAGCAATAAATATGTTATCCTATAACACAGTAAAGATGCAATGAAGTGTCCCCATCACCAGTCTATTATTGTGTCCAGATGTTTCACATGGATAATTATCTAATCTGTGATTTCAGTGTGATATGGAACTCTTAGATGAGGAAATGCTATCGATTCAGGTGAGCACCTTCTCTGCAATTTATAACTTAGAGAGTTTCCTATTATTAAGAAGACAGAGAAAGTAGTGTGGTAGAAACTAGGCAAATTTCTTTGATGAAGGTCTCATTTCTCAAATATATGGATAATGTGCCAATTTATAAAAACAGGAGTCATTCTCCAATTGATAAATGGTCAAAAACTATAAAGAGGCAGTTTTTAAAGGAAGACATCAAAACTCTTGTCATATACTCTAGATCACTAATAATTAGAGAAATGCAAATTAAAACAACTCTGAGATACTACCTTGTACCTATCAGATTGCCTAAAGTGACAGAAAAGGAAGACAAGTGCTATTTTTTTAACATGTATCATTGATCAAGACCTAATCCCATATTATTGATAATTGGACTAGAGTTATCGTTTAGTGTCTACATCCCCAATAATATCCCCATCAGCCCATGTGTTCAAGCAATTCTTTTTCCTCCATGTTTCTCCTCCCACAGTTCTTCCTCTGAATGTGGCTAGTTTTCTTTCTCATAAATCCCTCAGCCTTGCTCTGGATCATTGCATTGCTGCTAGTAGAGAAGTCCGTTATAGTCGATTGTGCCACAGTGTATCCGTCTCTGTGTACAATGTTCTCCTGGTTCTGCTCCTTTCACTCTGCATCAATTCCTGGAGGTCTTTCCAGTTCACATGGAATTCTTCCAGTTTCTGAAGAGCAATTTGAACTATGCCCAAAGGATTATAAAACTGCATATATCCTTTAACCTAACATATATTCCTTTTGCCTGGGACTAGGCCTCTAACCCAAGGAGGACACGGAAAAAGGAAAAGGATCAGTACATACAAAAATATTTATAGCAGTTATTTTTTGTGTGGCAAGGAATTAGAAACTGAAAGGATGTTGATCAATTGGAAAATGACCGAATAAGTTATGTTAAGATAGAATACTATTGTGCTGTAAAGAATTGGTGAAGGGGATGATTTCAAAACAACTTGAGAAAATTTCCATGAACTGATGCAAAGTGAAATGAGTATAACCAGAAAAATTATATACATAGTAATAGCAATATTATAAAGATAATCAAATTCGAAATACTTATTAACTCTTATCAATACAAAGATCCACCAGATAATTTCAAGGAACACTTGATATTAAATGTTATTCACTTCCAGATAGAAAAATGATAGACTCAGAGTGCAAATTGAAGAATAATTTTTTCTTTCTTAATTCTTCTTGCTTTTATCTTCAACATAGCTAATATGTAAAAATATGTATGACTTCATATATATAGTGATTATTGCTAAAGGAGAGGATGAATAAAATTTTAAAAAGAAACATACTTTAGAATAAACTATATATTCCCCTTGACTCAGCAATACCTCTATTAGACCTACATCCCAAAATGAACAAAGAAAGAGGGAAAAGATCCATATGTACAAAAATAATTTTAGCAGCTCTTTTTTTTGTAGCAGCAAAGAACTGGAAACTAAGGGGGTACCCATCAATTGAGAAATGACTGAACAACATATGACATATGAATGCCATGGAATACTTCTATGCCATAAGAAAGAAGGTAAAAGATGGTTTCTGTGAAATTTGGGGAGATATATATGAATTTAAGCAGAATAAAGTGAGCAGAACAAGAAGATGAATTTATAAAAAAACATCATAAACACAAACAACTTTAAAAGATTAATGATTTTTGATCAATTCAGTAATCAACTAGGATTCCAAGGGACTAAGAATGTTAAATGTTACCTATCTACTAAGAGTGACATGATGTACTCAGAGCAAGGAATTAAACATGTATATTTTTTGCATTTGGCCAATATATGAATTTATTTTGCTTTCCTATGCAGATTTTTATAAGGACTTTATTTCCCTTTCTTTTTTCAAAGAGTGGCTTCAGAGAGAGAGAAAATAAAGTCTTTTTAATTGAAGAAAATAAAATAAAAGTTACATAAGAGAGAAGGGATATAGGGGAAGGAAGACTGGAAGGAGGGAAAGAGAGAGTGGCAGACAGACAGCAGACATGGAAAACATGGGGAAAAGGAACAAGAAGAGATTAACTTTACAATCCTAAACTTGATGAATGAGGATATATTTCCTTGTTTACAATAAAAAATCTAGACTTGAATAATCAAATAATTTTAGAGTAAGAGGGGACATTAGACATCCATTACTATAAACCCATCATTCAGTTTATTTGCAGGATTAGATGCAGTAGCTAAAGCTCAAATTCTCGGCAATGCCATAAGTTTAAAGTCCTATTTTCTGAATACCAACTCCAGCTACTGCTGATTAAATTGACACAGAGGCCATGAGTGCCTTAAAAGCATGACAATCATGAGGCCTGGTCAGTGCGACAGAGCTCTTTTCAACTGTCTCTTCTGTTTTAGTCTGAAATGTTGTTCTTCCCCCCGCAGAGAGCTACATCACATAACTATAATAGGGAAGGAAACAAGGAAGAATTTTGCACATCTTCTGGGAGGAATTATTTCCAGGTACCACCCTTTCATCAGCTTTGTTAGCATTGTGGCCTGCTCATATATTTCTTCAATATTCCCCTCAATGCCCAGCACAGTGTTTGGGAGGCACAAGAAAGATTCCTTCCTCATTAGATATTTGCTAGTGTATTGACTAAACGCTCGCCCTGCCAGTATAGAACAAAGAGTAAGAACAAGTAGTAAAATCTTTTGAAACTCTCAACATATTTTAAGCAACTATTACATGGAGTAGTGGAGAAAGCCCTAGACAGGAGTCTAGACAACTTGGGTCTGCTGCTAATTGCTTATGTGTTCTCTAGTAAATTATTTTACTTCACTTGGCTTCAATTTCCGCATGTGGAAAATTAGAGGTTAGAATGGAGGAAGGCAGCAAGCATTTATTAAGTACCTACTATGTGCCATGCACCATACTCAGTGCTTAACAAATATTACTCATGGGATCATTATAAACAGCCCTGGGAAGTAGGTGATTTTATCCCAATTTTATAGTTTTACAGTTCAGGAAAGTGAGGAAACTCCTGCTACCAATAAAGGTCAGCACCTTCTCTACAGTTATAGACCTACAGTGTTATCTTGGGTGCTGAGTACTTAAGCAATTTGCCTTGGTTCACCCATTCAGTATGTGTCAGAGTGACTGACAAATCCAGGTCTTACTAGCTTCTTGATTGACTCTTCAACTACTCTGCCACCTGTTCCCACCTTGTTAAATTATTTTTAAATAAAAGGCATCCCCAAAGTCTTAATGCAGTTTAAAACTATCAACACTTGATATTTTAGTTGCTTAAAGCCAGTGATGGCGAACCTTTTACAGATTGAATGCCCAAATTATACCCTCATGCTGCATATGAGCTCTCCTGCCTTACCCCAGACAGAAGAGAGAGGAAGCACTCCCATTGGGCTGCTGGGCAAAGGGGGCATCACATGAGAAATGAAGCACTCCCATTGGGCTGCTGGGCAGAGGGCGGGGGGGGGGTCACATGAGAAATGAAGCACTCCCATTGGGCTGCTGGGCAGAGGGCAGGGGGTTCATATGAGAAATGAAGCACTCCCATTGGGCTGCTGGGCAGAGAGCAGGGGGTGTCACATGAGAAATGAAGCATTCCCATTGGGCTACTGGGCAGAGGAAGAAGCCACATGAGAAATGTCCTCAGGCATGTGGAGAGCAGCCCCTTCTAGCACAGGTGCCATAGACTTGCCAACATGAGCTTAAAGCTATTAGTTTTTTTTAAGCTTATTAAAGCTTAGAGCTTTGATAATATTAATAGCTTCAAACTGCATTAAGGCTTTTGTGACACTGTGTATATGTGTGAATATGTATAAGTCTAGGTATACATACATTTCTTTAAAAATAAGCTATATGTAACAGAAGCTTATAGTTTCTTACATACTCATTATCTTTATTCCTCTTTGTATATTTCAGTGGTTATTGATGATTGGTAAGTTCAAAAGTAAAATTACAAAAAATTAATGGGGAACTGTCTGCAAAAACATTCTGATAATAGTATCATGGATGTTCTGATAAGGAAGAAAATAGGGAGAGATAAAAAAGAAATAAGTTTTATCGATTGATGAATGGCCTTATTTTATTAACTTCTCTTCCATTTTTAGAGAAGCTCAAACAAATGGTTCATTTTGCTTGTGCCTCTTGGGCAGGAATGAATGACCCCTGGAGACCAAGTGTAGACTAAGAAAGGAATCTTTAAAAAAACACGGAAGTCTCATTCTTTTTTTCCTCTCCTCCCTTTCAATCTCCTCCCCTCTCTCCTCTCTTCACTGGAAAAGGGTTAGGGAGCATAAAGGGGCACTAAACTCTGGTGTCTAAGAACCAGGGTTTGAATCCTGATTTCTGTATCTTTCTATCTCTTGACTTTCTGTTTCCTCAGATATAAAATGAGAGAGTTGGACTATAGGTCCCCTAAGTTCCCTCATGCTTAAAATTCTAAAATATCTTTTAGGTATACCCCCTTTAGAAATAGGAGAAATGGGTAAATTATTACTCTATTCAGATTGTAAGAAGTGACAGAGAGGATAGAAGTCATCCCAATCTACCAAAAACTCATTTTAAGATGAAAGAATTGAGACCCAGAGAAGGGAGTGATATCTTGGGTCTTATAGCCTTTTGGTGGTAACAAGGATAAGAACGCAATCTAGGCTTCTTTTCATGACATCATTCTGTTCTGGGTTTATTTGACCCTTTCTTCTGTTTGGGGCAATAGATTGAGAGCTGACTTTAAAGCAGGGATGAAGACCTGTATTCAATTCTCACTTCTGACAATCCTTGGCTAGGCCATCCTGGGTAAGTCACTTAACTTCTAAATGCTCTAGGCAACTCTCAGAGACTTTGTGAAAGAGAAGCTACTGATCTGCATTTATTTGTAGAGGGTCAGGAACATCCTACAGCTTCAGTCTTCTCATCTGTAAAATGGAGATAAGTAAGAATACCTACCTCCTAGCATTGTTGAGAAGATCAAATGAGAAAATAATTATAAAACATTAGCACAGTGCCTGACATATAGTAGGCACTATAGAAATGTTAGCTATTATGATTATTACTGTCCCTATCTAAGAAGAGGAAGTCTTCCTAGCAAAGTGGGTCAAATATTCAAATATTAGATGGCCTCTTGCTATCCCAACTTTTTTTAATTAGAGAGGAGGTGGGGGAAAAAAGAACATGGTGCAAAATGAGCTTCAGTACAGCGTTTGGGTCTCCTTCCTGTCTCCTGGCATGATGACAAAGCATTTCCCTGAGGGTTTGTTTAATTTTGTCCCTATGTTTTTTTTCACCATTCTGACCATCTGGTCCCAGAGGCTTCTCTATTTTTCATTTTTCCACTTTGGGAGTTCTGCTTTTTTAACCTGCTCAGTGATCAGTCGCCCCCTCTACTCCACCCAACTTTCCAACCCCCACTTTCCTCACTAAACCTAATTTCTTAGCCTGATCATATTTCTTCTACAAACACTTACTGCTTCCTATCATTCTGACAAACTCAAAGCAAAAGATCTGGGCCAATACCCAAATCCATCCCTCACAGGATCAGGTGAGACTATATTCTGCTATCTTCAATTCTTGCATTTCCTAATTCTAGCCTTTGGTAGAATCATTGGATAATAGAACTGGAAGAGACCTTAATGATCTAATGACTAGATCATTAATTGGATAATTAATGGATTAGATTCTGATCCATTTCTTTCATTTCACACATGACAAAGCCAAGGGCCAGAGATGATACCTGGATGTGGGATTAGAATATAGAGCTAAAAGAGACCTCAGAAACCATTTTAGTTCAATTCTTGCCCTTTACAAATGAGGAAACTGATTATATGAGGTTATATGAATTTCCTTAGGTTATCCAGCTAGTATAAATTAAGGCAGTATTCAAACCCAGGTCCTCTGATTCTAGAGAGGCATTATTACTCTTTCAACTGTACAATTCTGAGCACTTACTCTTCTGAGTATTCCTAATAGGACTAATCCAGTGTTCTTTCCACCACATCACATTACTGAGAAGAGCCCAAAATGATGGGATGAATTCTTGTACTTTTCATATCTCCTGACCTCAGGATATATATCCCACTCCCCAGCCATTCCCAATTTTGGGCTCTATCCCAGCAACCAACCCTAGATCCCGGGTTGTGAGCATTCATCTTATATCATCTTATATTGCCATTTCAAAATCATGCCATCACATGCATATGTTTCCCTTTCCCTGATTCTCCCTTTCAAGCTCCTTTTTTTTTTTTTTTTTTTTTTTTTTAGCCCTTGTACTTTGGTGTATTGTCTCATAGGTGGAAGATTGGTAAGGGTGGGCAATGGGGGTCAAGTGACTTGCCCAGGGTCACACAGCTGGGAAGTGGCTGAGGCCGGGTTTGAACCTAGGACCTCCTGTCTCTAGGCCTGACTCTCACTCCACTGAGCTACCCAGCTACCCCCTCAAGCTCCTTTTTATGTGTTCCAACATTATAATAGAAGTTTCCTGAGGACAGAGACTATCTATCTTCTTTGACATATGTGTATCTCCAGCATTTAACAGGGTCTCTCACGTAATAAGCACTAAAAAGTCTTCCTTTTTCTCTCCTTTCCTCATTTTCTCTCTTCTCTTCTCTCTTCCCTCTTCCCTCTTCCCTCTTCTTTCTCTCTCTCTCTCTCTCTCTCTCTCTCTCTCTCTCTCTCTCTCTCTCTAACAAAAGACATATACTACTTCCCTCCCAAGGTGGTTGTGAGGAAATCATTTCATAAATCTTACAGTGCTAGAGGTCTGTTATTACTGTAACAAGATTTTCTTGGGCTCTGATGTTCGCTTGGATAGAATTTCTTCCCCTCCACTAAAATTGACCCTCCTAAATAAAACCTTTCAGTAGCAATGTCTATATTTCCAGTTCATTATTGCCCTCCCCAACATCTTCATTCCATACATCATTTGTATGATTTGCTCAAGGTCATCATTAGTCAATCTCAACATTTAACTTGCCCTATGAATTCTCAAAATAGGTGACCACCTACTTTGTATGCTATGACAGGAACCACAAGACTAACTATCTAAAAAATCCCTACTTATTTCCTCCACCTTCCCTCTCCTCTCCAAGCTGACAAGACTGGAAATTTGTCTCTTGCATTTTTCATCAGTTTCTCTTGAAGTTACCACAAATTTCCATGAATTGAGGATTATTTCTATCTAGAAGTCTCCTGAATCCTGCCCTTATCTTTTTTGTCCATTTCAACATAACCAGCTATCCTGTTCAATATCTTTTCTTGGGTATTCCAAAGGTATCACAAACTCAGCATATTTATAACAGAATTTGTTATCCTCTTATCTATCATAATCTGAAAACAGCATGGTAGAAGGAAAAGGAAACCAGATATAGAATTGGAAAGATCTGTGTTTAAGTCCTACCTCAGACACTTACTAGATATATCTACCAGTTATTTAATATTTCTTGTCCCCTTTTTCCTCAGTTGTAAAAAAGGATGGGGTTGCGGGATGAACTTGATGGCCTTTGAGTTTCGTTCCAGATCTAAATCTATGATCTTAAGCTTCCCCTAAATCTTTCACTTCTCCAAAGATTCCTATTTCTGTTGAGGGCACCATATTTCTTCTAATTGCTCAGGCTTATATTCTTGCAGTAGCCAATCAATCAATCAATCAACAAACGCTTATATTTTTCAAGTAATATTGTACTTTAATTTATATTGTTAAATACTTTCCAATTACAGTTTTAGTCTGCTTTTTTAAACCATGGATCTAAGTTTATTCTTTTTTCTTTAGCTCTAAATTCTCTCCTAGCTCCTAACCCCTATCCTACCCAATGATAAGGCAAGAAAAACAAAACCTATTCCAAATATGTATAGTCATGTAAAACAAATGCCCACTTTAGTCATGTTCCAAAAAAATAAAATAGAAAAGAAAAATGCATATATATATATGTGTATATATATATATATGCTCTAAATCCATCAATTTTTTTTAATCTGGTGATACATATGTTTCATAATGATACATGAAATTGTAATTGAAGTGGGTTAATGCATTTTTTTTATTTTTTTTTAAACCCTTACCTTCTGTCTTAGTATTAATTCTAAGAAATAAGAGTGCCAAAGACCAGACAATCAAGATCAAGTGACTTTCCCTGATTCACATAAAACTAGGAAATATCTGAGGCCACATTTTAACCCAGGTCCTCCCAACTCAAGGCCTAGTTGACTATGTGTTTTAAAGTTGGTTATTTTTACAATATTGCTGTTACTATATTTATTTTTCTCCTGGTTATCCTTACTTTATTTCTCATCAGTTCATATCTTCCCAGATTTTTCTGACACCCTACCCTTTATTATGCACAATACATTCACAATATCTTCCTATTTCCACCTCTATAATTTTTCTTATATCATTCCCCTTTCTTCCTTTCACATGGTTATAGCCCTGCTTCACATCTCTCACCTATCATCCCTCACCTGAAGTATAGTATTTGCCTTCTAGTTGTTCTCCAAGTTAGTTTTCTAGTCTTTGCCTGCTCTACATATTTGCTAAAAATAATATTCCTAAGACACAAATTTAACTACTTTATTCCACTGCTGAAAAAATTTCAGTGGTTCCTTATTACCACTAGAATAAAATAAAAACTTTCCAGACTGGTATTTAAGGCTATATGGCTTTGATCTACTATTAGCCTTCTGGGTAGTCTTTTTGCATCAAGTCTCTCTCTTCTTCCATCTTCCACTCAACTGCCCAAATGATTTTCCTAAAGAGTAGGTGAGCAGGACACTCAGTAAACTGCAGTGACTCCCTATTAACTTTAGGATCAAATGTATAATTTCCCACCCCACATTTTCTCTTCCCTGTCTTATACCTTACTCCCCTCTAAATATTCTAAGATCTAGCTATATTAGTCCACTCAATACTCCACATAACACGTGATACTCCGTCTCCCAACTTTTCACAGACTGCCCGTCTTACCTGGAAGATTTTCCCTCCTCATCTTTCTTACCATCTGGCTTCCTTGTCTCCTTTAAGACTCAGATCAAACCCCACATTCTGCAACAGATCTTTCCTATTCCCTCCCACTGTTAGTGCTTTTCTTCTGAGATTAACTTTCATTTACTATGTAAATATTTTGTAGGAATGTAGTTGTTTGCATATTACCTCCTCCATAAAATGTGAGTTCCTTAAAGTGAGGTTCTGTGTTTTCACTTTTCTTTGTATCCCTGAAGTTAAGCACTATAAAGAAATAAAGAATTTTGGAATAAAACTCTGAGTTGAAAGTCCAACTTTATTCTTGTGGGGAAAAATATGTCAGAAGTCTCATCACACCCAGCCTCTCTGAAAAATCTCATTTAAATGTTCACAATTTGTTATTATAGGTTTTGGCAGTTAATTAACATCAGTGATTAAAAAAAATGTTCAGAGTATGTTAGCTAATAGTTAATAAATCCCAGGACAAGGTCTAAGCATTTTATTGATCCTGTAACTAATACCCTCTGACTCAACCCACTACAATGACTCTGGGAAGAGACTTAAAGATAAACCAGTCATCTCTTTTCATAGAATCTGAGGATTCTATTATTGACATAAATCTTTATAAGAGCAAACACTACTAATAATAAATTCCATCTTCTACAACTGACTAAATGACTATTTTTGTCATCTTTATCTGGAAGCAGGATTGAGTCAAGTTGTATACTTCATATTCCAAGGTCGAAAACAGAAGCTCTTAACCTAACACTCTCCTTTTCTATCACTGCTTATACACAATTAATTAACAACTAGGATGAACATTTCTAACATCATAGTTACAAATACTACATAAAGGATTATATGAGATCATTTGGTTTATAATAAATGATATAAAAGAAATAAATGCAATTTAATTCTTTCAAAACAGTACCTAGAGTATAAAAAAGAGCTTAGTAAACACTTGTTAACTGATTATGCAGCCTTATTTCATACTTTTCCCCCTAACAAATTCTATATTCCAAATTCAATTCATAGCTGATTCTCATATATTACATTTCCTGACCCATTGTTTTCAAACAGGCAACTTTACATGCCTAATTAGCACTGCCTCCTCTCAGGTTTCTTGTTTTCTTTTAAGACTTTACTTGATTACCACCTCTTCCATGAAGCCTGACCTGATCTCCCTGGGATTTAGTATTCTGTCTCTTTAATTTCCCTTGTGTTAAACATATACATGTCCATGTATTCCTGTCATTCTCCATCTTGATACCACTGAATATATAAACTCTTTGAGGGCAGGAACTGTCAAAGTGGTACCTGGCACATAGTAGGCTCTTAATAATTGCCAATTAGGACTATGGGAATAGGGTGGGGGGAGAGGAGGGAAAGAACATGAATCATGTAACCATGGGAAAAATTTCTTAATTAATAAAAAATAAAGTAAAATATAAAATGGAAAAAATAAAACAAAAAAAATAACAAATAATTGGCAATTAGTTGATTTATTACTAATTTTTAATGGTGGAGAAGAATCATATATCTGAATAACAGAACACGATGAAGAAGGAGGAAACTGAGAATGCAGGAATCAGTCAGGGAGCATGGGAATTAGTAATAGAATTTGAGAAGAGAAGTATGGAGGCTAGGGCCAGGGCAAAATGGTTGCTTGCAAGCTCTGGGTTGCCAGGCCTGCTGGAGGTAATTGTGGATTCAGGAGATGGAATAAGAAGGATAGATAGGTCTCTAGGATCAGGAAGACCATTAAAACACTGATGGTGAATCATGGAAATGCTTATTTCATCACAGCTAGTATTTTATAGGGCAATGTGACATAAGCGAAAGGATTAGGTAATCTTTTTACATAGACGATGGTTAGTAATGATTTACAATCTTAGTACAATGACTTAGTTTACTTCACCAAAGGCTAGACAGAGTTTTCTATAGACTGATAAATCAACGTCAATGTGTAACCATCTAACCCAGATTCTCATAGAATACCTGCATCAGTAGATTTTTGGAAGGATGTGCAGTTTCTACAAAGTACAACAGGGAAGGGTTACTAACTTCAGGTGGGTGAGATCATGGAACTATGGACAGATTCTAGCTAGGCTATGGCTATGATTTTACTAGGGTCTGTTCTCACTATTAGGGGCTACACTTGGTTTGATAATCTCATCCTTTTTCACACCCTTCTCCCCATCACAGAAACCAGTATATGCTCAAGAACCAATTGCCAAATTAGCGCTTCTCAATAAAAATATACTTCTCATGTGTCATTCCTTCTGGGCCCTGTTCCCTTCCTTTCAAGATGACAATCTGTGAAACCAACCTATATCAATAGTTTAATATACTTTGCCTGCTAGGTAACATAGAATAGAACTATGAATTATCAGAACTGGCAAGGATCTGAGAGTCAACAACTTAACCTAATCAATGGCTCTGGCAAATAGACACTGGAAGAATTAGTAGTAAAATCAAAGTTACCCACTAGGCTAGAGTTCTTCCTACCATACGTTGTCATCTCAAATAGTTGCCTTTTTAACAGAGTCCATCTGAAAATATAATACCTTGATTCAAGGGGGTAACTCATTCCTTTGGACAGTCATCTTTTGCAGACCATCCACTGTCCCAACAACATGATTCCCATAGGTCTGAGCAGGATAGAGAAGAAATAAAAGGCATAGTCATTATCTACCAGAAATTTAACATCTAGTTGGGAGACAGTTCATTATGGGGAGAACAGCAAATTTTTGTTGGAAAGAAGGCATTACAAAAGGAGGTAGTGTGGTACAGAGGAAGAATCATTGAATCTGTAGATGGCATAGCAGACTCTAGATCCTTACTCAGCTGCTTGTTATTTGTGTAAACATAGACAAGTCACATGCCTTTCATCTTTAGGTATATGATCCTATGAAAGATGAGAATTTACCTAAATGTTAGCTAAACAAAATGAAAGGAGCCTAGGTCTAGGCTCACCTAGTAGCCATGATCATGGAGGAAATAATGATTTCTTCTGAATTACTGGGGAAGAAATGTACTGGAAAATAGAGGAAGCATCTGATCTCTTGAGATTTCCTCAATTTGGATCATTAAAAATTCTTTGAAACTTGTTTGTCTTTTTCATTGGGAGTATCCTTCTCTTTTTCATTGGGAGTGTCAGATCAAACAATAGATTTTAGATACACTGCCTTCCTCCGGGGAGATTATTAAATTTGCAAAAAAAATGTACCTGAAATCTATAGACACCATACCGAAAATAATCTAAAATAGCCCAGTCCAGTAATAGAGGTTCAAAAGGCCAAGCCCCATTTATTTAAACAGAAGAAAAGCTGGTTTATATACTTATATAATTCTTCTGACACAACATCTCTGCTCTTGGCTTGTCTTTGTAGCTTTCCTATGACCAAATGGGTATCTTTCAGGATCTGCTGTGTATTATTATATCATAGTATTTTTAACACTCATTTGGAAGAAATGCAAATTGCCACTATTTTTAATCTCATTGTAAATGGACATTTTCTCCCTTACTTTGGAAACATTCTGGTATTCTCATGGCCTCAGATGAGACAAGATTTTCTAAGCCATAGCATCTCATTAAGCCATGCCCTTTGTGCTGAGGGAGAAGTCAAGGGCTCAGAGAGGCTACAGCAAAATGAAGGACCCAGTCCTAGAAATGACTAGTGTAAATTGCTCTTTGTTTGAAAGTTCATTAACTCTTTGGGAAGGAAGGGGGAAAGGGCATAGAAGGCTAGTGCTTCATTTCAATTTGTGAATGTTATTTCAGGGGATGTTCCTTGGCTAAATAATACCAAAGAATCTTAACAAACAAAAAGTATGCTCTCTTTCAAGAGGTGAACTATTCATTCCCTATTGACCATTGGGGCTTGTCAGGGGCAGGTGGATGTCGGTAGGAAAGGAATTCAACTTGGGCCAGTCAACTACCAAATTTTAAAGAACTGTGCAAGTAACACTGTAGGATGCATTATGGCAATGATGCTTCCACCCCCAGAGACCACATGCTATGCCCACTCCCCCCCACAACCAAGTACTGGGCACACCCTGATCCCCCTTACCTCACCCTAGGGAGAGGGAAAGTGCTCCATTGTGGTGGTTGGCAGAAGGGTGGGTGAAGTAAGGAATGACCTCTGTGAGTCTTTAGAGGGGAATGGGAGTGACCCAAGTGCTCTGAAATCTCTCCTCCTTTGAGGTCCACTCAATTTATATCTACTATAAAATTCTAGTATCTATTGTCTATGACATCCAGGATATTCACTCAATGATTTCAATGCCTGGTTCAAAATCTTGCTCTTCTCTTCATATTAGGGGATTTCACCATACATGATGATAGTCCCTGGAAGTATCATTTTACATGACTTACTACTCCATCCTTCTTCCTACACACAAATCGGATCCTGGGAGGATCTGGTGATGACTCAAAAGTGAATCACTTCCATGTTCATGAACTATGAAATTCCCTTATTTAATGTCACTCTACTTCTCTCAGCTTTGCAACTCCAAATCCATTCCTTCCTCCTCTTTGTGACCTCTAATCCCTGAACCCCCTCAATTCTTTCCTAGGCCTTCACCCCTGCACCCGCTACAGGATTTTCCTCCCAAGTCTGATCCTTTGATAAACCAGTTCAGCCTTTTTTGAGACCCTTGCTCCTTATCATTCTTTCTCTGCTAAGTCTCAGCTTTGGAGCATTCTCATCATCCATTGCCTTCACTCCTAAATACACAGGTTGCTGAATTAGACTAAAGAAAAATCAAACCGTGTTGAGTTTAATACAAATTTATCGTACAATATGCGAGGGGCAGCAACCTATGAAATGGTGGACTTCTCTCACAAAGAGTAAAAATGAAGCCAAAGTAGGAAGATGTCAGGCCATGTCACCTAAATTTCAATAAAAACAAGTTAAGTTTTGGGTTCCAAATCTAAGCCCCATTTCAGATAGAGAAGATTGAAACAGTCCTTGTTTTGATTGGTTAAAACCTTCTTGAATAATTTTAGGATAATTGGTTTTGTAAATTGTCTGTTCCAATTAGCTAGGTTTCAAGATAAGATTGTAACTCTCAAGGAACCAAACAAGGGTAAACTTGGGGAGAGACCATCTTTGCCTCAGGGACTAGGATAAAAGAAATCTGCCTGCTCCCATACTTTGTACTTGCTTGCTCATTGAAACACTTGTAAACTGTCTCATGAGTACCCATTCTCCTAAGGATGAAAGAAAAGAGCCTTTGACACACTGATGCTGAGTTCAAGATTCTTTTGAGTAGGTGGTCATTTCTCTCACATAACCTCAACTGGACTCTCATTGCTACAAGGCAATCTTTTTATACTTAATTGAATCACTGTCCCACTTTCTCCTCTCAAATCTCCCACGGCATGCCTTTCACTCACTCTTTCATCTAAGAACTTTACTTCATACTTTGCTGAAAAGCAATTGAGACTCTTTGCCTAAAGTACTTTTTCTACTCCTCATTTCATATCACTCCCACATCTCTTACTTCACCCCTACTTCATGTAAAGAGGCAGCCTTTCTCTTTACCAAAGCAAACCCTTCTGCATGTCCAAAGGATCTCATTTCATTATGTCTTCTTGAGCAGATTACTCTTGCTATCATCTCCTCTGCATCATTCATGTTTAATGTCTACTTCCCCACGATCTAAAAACATGCCCATAGCTCCTCCATCCCTCCCAAAAAAACCTCACCCTTTATTCATCCACACAATATTGTCCCTATATCTTCTCTCTTTTGTGGCTAAGCCTTTAAGAAGGCTACATAAAATAGCTTTCTCCTCTTCCATTCCTGGTTCACTGTTTTTTAACTCTTGGCTTCTGGGATCATTATTCAAATGAAACTATTCTCTCCAAAGTTACCCACAATCTCTTAAATGGCAAACCACTCCAAAATATTTACCATGAAAAACCCAAATGGGGTCACAAAAAGTCAGATATGACTAATTAACAATGACACAGAAAGTAATATTTATTTCTTGTTTAATCAGAATTTTCCTTTTGATTTATACATATGTCTATATGTACATCCACACACATATGTATCTGTATAATTTATATAGCCCTTTAAGGCTTGCAAAGCATTTTTTAATATTATTTCATTTGATCCTCATATCAACCTCAGGAAGTCAGTACTATTATCTCTGTTTTACAGGGGTAGAAATTGAAGTTGACAAAAGTTAAATGACTTGCTTAGGGTTACATGGCTTGCAAATGTCTGAGATAGGATTTGAACTTACTCCAAGTCCAGTACCCAATTCTATTTTATCCTGAGTCACTACTTTGATTCCAGGATATTTCTCTAGTAGTGCCTTGCCAGAGAGAATATTGATTTGGGGGTTATGAGGTCTCTCAACTTTCTTATTTAAATAGTGACTTTCTCTAATCTAGGTCCCTTTATGGTGTCCCATCTGTCACTTTTCCCTGTTAAGATTTGCTATTCAAGCCTCAGCTGTGTGGCCCAATTGCTGTCTGTTATTTTCATTTGCCATTTTTCAGTTGTTTATCCAGGTTTCTTCATCTGCTTCTCTTTGAATTTGTTATCTAAATATATATCTGCTGAGCTTGAATTATTTTTACTTCTTTTGCTTTGAGTTCCCCAGCCAACTTTGAAAGCTGCCTTTCTAAACATCCAATTTCCAAGTGGGTAATTTGGAGCATCATTAAAGAAAGGGCATTTTCATTATTTTGATCATCTCCCTTTGCTCTCTTTTTTCTTCCTAGATGAATCATAAGCTCTTATGAGGGACACTGCTATATAATGAAAGGGTCTGGTATATTGAGTTGGGAAAGATGATTTGAAGAAGCAGATGACAAAGAAAGGAATGCTGGTACTCAAGATGTCCCTGATGACAAGATGTGCCTATCCTGAATAAGAATTAACCAAAACAATGAATTGGAAAAGAATCCTTTAAGAAAAAGGTCAGGAGTTTAGGGCACATGAAGCAGAATGAGGAATATCTCCCAGATTGGCAAGTACATAAACCGCCTATATTTCCAGACGGGCTATTGAGTTGGATCATCATCCTCAGAAGGAGACAGACAATGCTAGATGTTCTCATAATTGCCAGATTTTCTGAGTCTTTACTAAAACAAAGAAGATTATGAAAGGGTACCAGAGCCCGGCCCAACGTGCTTTGGTAGCATATAAGTCTACTTTTCTGCGTCATAGTTGTTGTTCAGTCATGTTTTGATTGTATTCAATTCTTGGCATTGTACAATTTTGCCATGATCCCATTTCGGGTTTTCATGGCATAAATATTGGAATGATTTGCCATTTCCTTCTCCAGCTTATTTTACAAAAGAGGAAATGAAGGCAAACAGTTAAGTGACTTGCCCAGAGTCATGCCGCTAGTATTTGAAGCTAGATTTAAACACAGGAAGAAGAGTCTTCCTGACTCTAGGCCATGCATTCTATCCAATGCGCCACCTTTGTTGCTCTTTAGCTACTTTTTTAGGTCAGTCCAGTTAAGTACATAGCAAGTTAGAATCTTGATTTGAGACTTTGCTGGGTCCTTTTTATTCTTTCTATGAAAATTAGCTATAATCCACTTAGTGCTCTGTGTTTGCCCAATATAACCTAGAGAAATAGTCAGAATACTAGACCTGGGACTCTGACTCTCTCTCCAGGTGAGATGAGCTATTTATAGTTCTGGATTCTCTTTATTGTTCAAATGGCTTTGTCCTTGATGTTAGGACTAAATCTGCAACTACTCCTTTTGAGATGGTTATTACATTGTTCAAAAGTTGAAGGAAAGAAAGAAGATAATTGTTATTCTAGATTAGATTCTAATCAACATAGAGAAATTGATTGTCCAAGTGAAAAACCTCAGATAGAACCTTGGGAGGCCTATACCACCTTTTAGTTCATGAGAGATGAAGGAAAATCTGAATGTTATCCTCTTTGAATACTAGATTTTGTGTGACTAAATAGCAAAGAGTAGAGATTAAGGATAAACTGGGTCTCATAGTGTAACCCTGTGTAAGGGATTTTGGCTCAAGAGCAATGAGAAGTTTCCAGAAACAAAATTCTGATAACATAAATAGTGAGGAAAATTAATTTTGGACTGTATTTCTCTGTGAATCCATCCATTTCCTCAAACTCCAGTTTCTGAAGATCAGGCAGTTCCTCAAGGGAATAACTAAGCAAGATAATTTTGTTCCCAAGCCTGCTAAGACTCTAGCCTTCTATTTATCTTATAAACAAAAAGCGGGGCAAAAACCTCTAATTTTGTGCCATTTCTTAAAATGAAGTGGGTTAGTCATATTTGCCTAGCTATGGTGAAGCTGTAGATGAAGTAATGGGGGAGGAGCTAAAATCTCTAACTCAGCTTTCTCATTAAGATACCCACCAATAAGGGTTGTTAGGGAGGTCCAAAGGTGTATTGTGTTGTCAGGCCAATCAAAAGGAAGATGCTTCTTTATAAAATATCATAAGATATTTTATAAAGTTCAGCAACTTTGGCATACGTGAGGCCACACCACTCCAGTGCCCTTTATTAACTGATCACAGACTCCTATTAACAAATGATATTATTCTCAGAGAAATGGCCTCATTTTATTTATTCGTTAATATTTCAGACACTATGATAAGAATTGTTCTGATGAAGGAGAAAAGCAAAATCAGGTAACACAATCACCAGCTAAAATTCTAAAAAGACATGCAGAAGATGGAATCAAGGACAGGTAATGGAGGGTGAATATAAAAGAGGTATTATTTTTTTAAAATGTTGTCTGAGCACTTATACCCAGAATCCTAAGGTTGAGTTGTAATGAATGTTAAAAAGCAATAAAAATAGTTAACTATAAGGGTGAGAAGAGGGTGATCAAAGAAGTAGGAAAATTGCTTATATGGGGATGGGATAATGACAAATGGACAGGGCAATGACCCAACTCATATTTAGCATTAAAAAATATATTAAGGGAAATGATCTTTATGGTGGGAAGTACAAGCAAAATGCTTAGCTGAAAAAATAAAACCCAAAGAAAATGAAAAGAAAACACCTAGATGTGTTTAATCAATTTAAGTCACTGGGCCCTCATAGATTAAACTAAAATGTTCTGAAAGAATAAATAGTGTAAATGTAACTATTAAAGCTTTCAATGGGAACAAATGGACAGACAGCTGAAGCTGGAGTCAGGAAGACTTGAGTTTGAATCCAGACAGATACTATTATTTATGTGACTCTAGGCAAGTCACTTAACTACTGCCTACTTCAGTTTCCTCAGTTGTAAAATGGGAATAGTAATAGTACCTACTTCACAAAGGTTCTTATAAGGAAGTGTTTATAAAAGTACATGAAACTTCACAGGTGCTTAATAAATGTTTATTCTTCTCCCTTTCAATGATCTTTGAAAAATCCTAGATGGTAGACAGAAAATATTACTACATTTTCCAAAAGTGAAGTTAGATTCTTCAGACTAGAGGTTGATGGACTATTTTAAGTTCTGAGGGGGAAAAAAACTAGGTACCTTATGATATGATATGAGGTTTAAGAGTGTTTAGAAAAGAAAATGGCAATTACAAGTCATTGAGAATAAATCATGAAAGATTAATTTTATTTCCCTTGATGAAAAAAATTCCTATAAATTGATATATCAGTGGAATGCCAAATAAAATAAAATATAACTGAATTTCAGGAAGGCCACTGAGAAAATCTTTCAGAGATAAAACAGAAAAGGCAATCTAGGACTTAAGATCTAACCCTCACGCTCATCTAGGCAGGAATATGTTCTCTATGACATATAGTAAAGTTATAATTGCTATCGCTGCTTGGAAAGGAAGAAGGGAGAGAGATTCTACCTGTTTTCCCACTTCATCTTCTTAAAAGTGCAAAAGTGAGCTGTACATCTGTCCCAAGAGAGGGAAGCATAAAGAAGGTTGAACCTTTCTATTGTTCTTACAGTCAATTTTCCAATGGAGAAATTTCCTCTCTAAAAAGTCATCCCTATGACACTCTTTGATACATGTCTAGTCAGGGGGACAGGTAGGGACTAATCATGAATTCCTGCATAATTTCAGCAAAGAAATGATTGTGTGTCAATGAGAAGCCAATTTGTAAATGCACATATTCATAGGATCACTGCAGTTACACTAATCCTTGAATATAATTCAATTTTGAGAATTCAGCAAAAAAGGAACAGGGAGCTTCAATGATGAAAATAATTAACCTCAGTAAGGCCAAAGAAAAAAAAGAAAGGTCTTACATATACCAAAATCTTTATAGCAGCCCTTTTTGTGGTAGCAAAGAATTGGAAATAAAGTATGTACACATTCATTAATGAATAATTGAACAAAGTCAGGTAGATGAAAATGATAGTTTATGCATAGAAAAGTGTTGAATAGGAAGAATTCAGAGACACCAGGGAAGAGATGTATAAATTGATGGAAAGTGAATTAAGCAGAATCAGAAATTTATATATACATATGTGTATGTACTAATCTATTAATTATATATAATTATTCATTCATCATATAATTTTATTATGTTATATAAAAATATGCAATCATGTAATATACGTATACAAGAAAGCACTTCTGTGATCCCTGCTCTCAAGAATCTCAAAATGGAATGATCAATTATCTTTATTTACAACATGTAAATAACTATGTTCATTTGAGACATTTACCAAGTAGATGGGAGGTAATCACAGAAGGAAGACATCAGTAGCTTTGGATATATCAAATTCAAATCTGAAAGAAGGCCAAGAAAGCTGAGAAGTAGAAGGGAGGGAGTGCAGTATGTGGAACAACCAGTGGAAATGTATGTAGTTAGGAGATAGAGTGATGTTTGTAAGGAACAGCAAGTATACCAGTGGAGTTGAATGTAGAGTGCATAAAAGGGAGAGAAGAGTAAGACTGGAAATATAGGAAGGCCAGGCTTTAAAGACAAATGTTGGGGGTACTGGAGATGAATTGGAGTTGATTCAGTAGAGAGTAACATGGTCAAAACTACATTTTAGGAAAATCACTTTGGTAGCTAAGTGGAAGTTGGATTTGAATGGGGAGTTTATGTAAGATTTCTGATATTAAAAACAATTGACCTTGAAAACAAATCAAGGAGGTTTCATTTAAGTATCATTGGATACCCTGAAAGTCATGTGTTTTTGAATATTTTTTGAGATTTTAAAAAATTTTTGAAATATAGTGGATGAGATATTCAAGAAAGAAAAAATAAAAACTACTTAGATCTATTAGCACCAGAGAGGAAAGCCAGTCAACAACAAACATTTATTAAAGGTTCACTTTGTGCCAGGCACTTGCTCAGTAAAGATAGATAGAATCTGTGATAATCTCCTAAAAAGGAATGCCAAAAGAAGAAATACAAGAAATGTCATAGCTCAAATCTAGGACTCCCACATTATAGGAAAAATGCTATAAGTATCTAGAAATAAGCAGTTCAAGTGCAAGGAACTACAGCCAGAATCACATAAGATTTTGCAACTTCAATTAAAAATAAGAAGCAGCTTCTAAATAAACATTGCAAAAGGTAAAGGAGAGAGATTTTCCATCTCTCCATCTATCCAAATTACCCTGAAAAGTAATTCTACATGGAGAAAAGTAGACCCTTGATAGAAGACTTTCAAGCATTTCTGATGAAAAGACTCAAGCTGAGTAGGGGTATTAAAAAACAAACACAAGAGTTCAAAGAAAACTGGGAATGTAAATGTATTTGAAGAAGTGGAAGGTGCTATATGATGATATACTACTAATATTCTAATAATGAGAGAAGAAACAAGTTCTGAAGGGTCTTCACAGGGTAATAAGGAAATCAAATGCAAAAAAATGTGGTCTTCCAGGGATTGCTTGGTTCTATTGTAAGGGACTGAAAAGGGAAAGAAAATAGTTGAAAAGGAGGAATATAATAAAGTAGAAAGGAGGGAAAGGGGGATAGTATTTGCTATTTCTATTTTTTTAATCCTTACATTCCATATTAGCATTAGTTGGTTCCAAGGCAGAAGAATGGTAAGGGCTAGGCAATAGGGAGGTTAAGTGTCTTAATCAGGTGCACACAGCTAGGAAGTTCCTGAGGTCAGATCTGAACCTAGGACCTCCCATCTCTAAGTCTGGCTCTCAATCTACTGAGCCACGTAGCTGCACCCAGTACTTGCTTTGTCTTACAATTGGGTTTCATAAGAAGACTATAGAAACATAGAAGTGGGAGTGGGATAATGGGCATCAAATGAACCTACTCATATCTAAAATAGACAAAGGTTAGATGTGGATGAACACACTTGGTTTAGTGTAGAAATACATCAAACTCAACTAGGGAACAATGGGATTGTGGATATAGAGATTAAAACAAAGGAGGGGAGAATTGCAAGCAAAACAAATTTCCTGTTCTAAAAACAGGGGAAAAGGCAAGGCAAGGCAAAGCCTGAGCACCATGTTGCAAGAAATGATCAGAAGGGCCTAGAATATAAGGGGATGCGTAAGGAATAAAGGAATAAAGCATATGAATATCATGGAATATGTTATTATGCTCTAAAAAATAACAAGAAACTATTTCTGAGAATTCTGGGAACTAACTCAGAGTGAACAGAACCTGGAGAAGGTAGCAATTTTTCTTACAAAAAGAACACCTGAAGAAAGAACTAAACATAAAGACTTTTAAGTGTAAAAGAAGAGATTCTCTTTGGAATAAGTTAGAGCTCAGAGCTAGGTGATGTTTTTTTTTTCAAATGCCTCAAAAAGTAATGTGTGAATAACACCATGTTCTACCTGTTGACACCTCATTCAGAGGAATCCATCTGGAGAATTCCCCAAAAGCTAGATTTCCTTTTTACTTAGCTTCATGTGCTACCCCAGAAGCCCCAGAATTTCCTGCATTTAAAAATTTGCATTACAATACTATATATATTCCATAGCCAGAAAAAAATTCATATTCTCCTGAAAAAAACTGACCAGTTAGATTGATCTGACTGCCTTCTCAGCTGCCTCTATTACAACTCTCTCTAAATCTAACCTGCTACAAATCTCTGAACTAGCAGAACAACCTGCAGTATGAAAGAGAAGGAGGACTGATTAGTATTTTGTCAAATTTAAGAACCCTATGAAGCAGTTAACTTTGCCTTCAATGCCTCTTTAACTCCTTCTGGGCACATCCCAGCTCCCTTCAACACCCCTAACTGCTGGCATTCAGTGTCCTGCTCTATCTCCTAGCTACTCATGCCTCCTAGGTGTGAGGTTCCATTCAAGTTTACTCTCCACAGATAATAAATCATGCTATAATTTTTTTCTTACTCCTTCTCTGCTGTTATTATATTCTACATATATATTAATATCAAATATTAATATATTAATATCGCTATTCTTTCTCCCAAAGGACCTTGCTGGGTGACTGGCTGGCTAATATGATCATCTAATTTGTATTGTGGCATTAATAGATAACAATGGCTTAATGTGTTACCCCTCTAGGTAATGATATTTGCATTTTAACAGGGTCCTTCTGAAAACAAAACAATTTGGCTCAAAGGAATAACTTTACTGGTAAATTCCAGGTCTATATGGAGGATTTTTCTGGCAGTAGGATTTTTATGTCAATTCCTGGCCATACATACAGGTCCAGGAATAGGTTTAGCCAATAAGGTGTGGAGGTGGGGAATTAGGAGAGGGAAGGAGTATTTTAGGGTAATCATCCTTCTAATTACATCATATATATAACCACCTACTCTCCCTTTTCCAGGCAATGGTCCCTACTCTCATATTATTTGTGGTCTAGTATAGGGATAATACAAACACAAATCATTTTAATATATACAATTGCATTAAAATTATGTTAAAGGAATGGGAAAATAGTACTATATCAGGTATTCGGTGGAGGTGAATGGGAGAAGCAGGGAACACCTCATGGAGGAGGTCCCATTTGGGTTTTACTTCAAAAGAACCCCCATAATTGGGAGCAACATGAACAAAAGGCACACAGGTAGAAGAATGTAGTCCACAAATTAACATATATTTCTTAAGTGCATACTACATGGATGTACTGTGCTCAAGGTATATTTTGGAAAATGAAAATATGGAGTACATGGAAGGGAGTAATAAGAAAAAAAAGGCCAGAAAGACAGAATGCCAGAAAACAGAAATCCTTGAATGATGGATAAAAGAATTTTAATTTTATTAAGCAGGTAATAGGGAACTACTGAAGATTTTTCAGTAGAGTTAGAATCTAATAATAATTGCTAGGATTTATCTAGCACATTAAGGTTTAAAAGACTCTTTAAAATTTTATTTCGTTTCATCCTCAGAACAACCATGGGAATTAGGAATTACAATTATCTTCATTTTGTAGATGATGAAACTGAAGCAGACAGAGGTTAAGTGACTTACCTAGGGTCACACAGGTAGTAAATGTCTAAGGCTGGATTTAAACTCAATTCCAGGTCTGGTGCTCTGTCCAATGAGCTCCTTGCTGCTTCATGGTAATGATATGAACAGAGGTCTATAAGAAGGATTTTTTTCTGGCAGTTGGATTTTTATGTCAATTCCTGGCCATATAAACAGGTCAAGGAATAGGTTCAACCAAAAAAACATACATAGCTTTGTGCTATAGGAAAAGGAACTTTAAAATGACTAGTTTTGATTGTGAGGAAGAGAGAAGGACAAATAGAACCTTGCTAAAAATGGCATGGGTTTTTCCTCTCCAGCTGACTGTGATACCTAGGTAAATTTAAACTCTATGGATAATCCTTCTCCCTGCCTCGAAAAAAAATCCTCATAGCACATTAAAAGGACAGAGACAGAATTAAAGGTATGCACCTGTCAGAACTGATGGAACAAAATTAACTTGGGATACCACTGGGCTTGAGCAATCACACATGTTGCCCTTGGGAGACACTCCTCTAATAATCCAAGTTTCCTATATTACATCAATGGGAAGTATAGAAGCCAGCAATGTGGTCATTTATTTTCTGTCAAAGTTTTGCTACATGAAAAAAAAATAAAGCCCAAGTAAATGTCCTTGACAGCTTTTTGATGGGAAAGGCTTGGGGAAAACTGAATTTCTAAATTTGGAATCAGTTGGACACAAGGTAGGTTGATGTTGCACTTGTTGTACTGATGTTATTTTCTTTTGCTCATTTCCTGTATTCTAATGAAAATTCTCTATGTCATTATGCCTGTGTATGAATTTTTTTTATTTTAAACCCTTAACTTATGTGTATTGACTTATAGGAGGAAGAGCGCTAAGGGTAGGCAATGGGGGCCAAGTGACTTGCCCAGGGTCACACAGCTGGGAAGTGTCTGAGGCCAGCTTTGAACCTAGGACCTCCTGTCTCTAGGCCTGGCTCTCAATCCACTGAGCTACCCAGCTGCCCCCTGCCTGTGTATGAATTTTGAGGGAAGTACTACAGAGATCTGTAAGAATGGGAGAAACATCTTAAAGTATGATATGGATTCGAATAATATACATCATCCTCTAGGTGGAGGGGTTGTTAATTTTAGGGACCTATGACTTTAAAAAATAACTTATATAAGAGTGTAAATTATTTTTAAAAAAGAGTGAAAATTATGAGACTGGCCATAAATTAATAATTTTATTAAATCAAAAGTAGTAGGGGAAAGATGGAAAAATAGAAGAATATTGGTTACTTTCCTTGTTGCTCCATTTAGCTTGCTATTCTGTGGCCTCCATTAGGACCCCTTAGCCACCATCACAGGGAAGTCTAGCCAACAACAAACATGGAATAAAAGAGAGCAAAAACCCCTCTTAGTTTATCAAACCTTTTCTCCACCCACTAACTCTCAAACATCAGGTCTTGGGAGCCAACTGTGGCTTTCTATTTTGCATGGGCTGCCCAAGGGGCCAGTCTAGGGGGCAGTGCAGGGGACATCCACCCTGCCCCCTGTATTGTGATCTCTTGATTCTATTGCTGCCTTTTTCCAGCTGCTATTCTATCTTTGTAACCCAGTACATTCGATGATTTCCTTCATATAATCCTCGCCTCCAAGTTAAGTTCAGGCTCACGATCACTGTGCAGGTAATCAACAGGAGATGATGTCAGAACCCCAGAAAGGGCAAGGGTAAATTTCCCTCCTCCACACAGCTAGGTAACATGATAGATAAAAGTTCAAGTGTTGGAGTCAAGAACACTTGGGTTTAAATCCTGCCTCACATACTTATTAGCTGTGTAGTCCTGCACAAGTCACTTCACCTCTCAGCTTTGATTTTCCTCATCTGCAAAACAGAGATAATAAAAGCACTCACCTTGCCAGATCATTTTAAGGTTTAAATGAGATAATATTTTAAAGCCACTTTGCCACCCCTAAAGTACTATACAAATGCTAATATTAGTCATTGTTGGTGTTCATCTTTCATTTTTTAGAGGATGAATGACAACATCATGATTATCAAGGGTTGGTGTCTTGACTTATGCTTGAATTGGATTTAAGTGAGATATAGTTGTACAATGTCATCAGCTTCATTTTTTCTTCCAGAGCCCTCAAGAGTCCAGTGGCAAGACAGAAACTGGGAGTGCTGTAGAAGCCCTGGGATGTACTGAATGACCTTGGCATCTTCAATGACTAAACATGCTCTAAAAGTGCTCCACAGCACCTGTTTCAGCCACCTTCAAGGCTAGTAGAACAAATTGCTCTCCATCGCCCATTCAACTGGTTGGAGTAGACATCCCCCTAAGCCACTGATGGGTTTGATGCCTGTTGGAAACCCTTCACCTGATTTAGCTCATCTGCCAGGATGGTTTTACCAGAATGTGTCCAATGCACATGCTACAACTTCTTGGAACCACAGGTGATATCAAAATCTATTTATCATCTCCAGATAATCTGTTAATGGTGGCTTAGTTGATAAGAAAGTAACAGGACACAGGAGACCATCTTTCTGTTAGCCCATAGCTACTTCTCTGAAGTACCATTGAGTCACAAATTTATTGTATATGAAATAAAAATTCCCTTCCTCCCCAAAAGTACAGAGAGAGTTTTACAGCTTCAAGACATTGCAATTAGTTTAGACAACACACAGAAACATCAGAAACTTCAAGGTGAAGATAAGAGTACAAGACTGGATTGTAGCTGCCTAATCATCAGTTAAGTCTAGGATTACTTTGCTGGGTCAGGAAGTCCCTGAATTTTTGACCTTGGCTTTAAGACTGCTTTCAAGTAGCTGCTTTTTCTGACCAAGGGTAAGAATGCTAATCTCTTAACTGCTGGTTTGCTAAGAACTTAAAGTTTTCCAACAAGAAAAGGTGTGGATCAGAAAAGGAGTCTAAAGAGGAGTCTCAGATTTTTATCTACTTGAGACTGTTTCTCTTATTGGCTTCCCACAAAGTGAGAGTTGGGTAAAAGGTGAGCACCAAAACTGAATGGGCATCCCTGAATAGGTCCTGGCAAGCCCTCAAACTAGAGGTTCTAGTCCTTTCTGAATACTTTAAACACCATAGTAGTAGCAGCAGCAACAACAGTAGTGTTTTCTAGCTAGACTTCAGAGACACAAGGAAAAGACACAAGAACTGATATACTAAAAAGCACTCCCTGCAATTAGGTGATACACATGACAGATTTTGTTTGAAACAGCAGGGTTTGCCACTGTTTAGTAAATGCTTTTTCCTTCAAAAAATTCATATCCCATATTTGTTACCACAAGAAAGGATTATGCTGCCCATAGCCTCCCATCTTGGTATCACAGTAACACAGTATGAAATATAGTTTATAAATAGAAAGTACCAGTAAAGAGACCATAGTAGGTAGAGAGCCTTTACTAGATTGATGAAGATGGCTATAAAAAGGAGGGAATAGTAATGAGAGATATTACAAAACTGGAATTGATAGGACTTGGTAACTGGCTTACCATAGGATGAGGAGAAAGGGAGTAAAAGATGATAAAATTTAACAAAAATAAATAAGCAGCATCAAAAATAAATGTGAGGAGAGCAGCAAGAGGTAGAAAGAGAAACACTATTTAAAATCACCCTAGACAATATAAAATACTTGGGAATCTATCTACCAAAACACATACACAGCAATTATACGAAAACAACTACAAAACACTTTCCAAACAAATAAAACTGGATCTAAACAATTGGAAAGCCATTGGTTGCTCATGGGTAGGACAAGCTAACATAATAAAAATGACCATTCTACCCAGATTAATTTACCTATTCAGCGCCATACCTATCAAACTACCAAAAA
>NC_058132.1:190167728-190314778 GCF_016433145.1 Gracilinanus agilis | reverse complement strand
GGTGGACATGATTGGGGATGTAGACTCGAAACCACCACACCAATGCAACTAACAACAATTTGGAAATAGGTCTTGATCAATGACACATGATAAAACCAGTGGAAATGTGCATTGGCCATGGGTGGGGGGAGTGCGGGGGGTGAAGGGGAAAGTAGGAGCATGAATCATGTAACGATGTTAAAAACAAATATTAATAAATGTTTATAAAAAGTAAATGTGAGGAAGTGATAGAAACTATATAACATCACAGCATGTTACAAAAATCTTCCATCTATTAGATGCCTAGAAAGACATTCTCAGATGGCTAGAATTATACACCAGAAACCTGATATACTTTATTAAATAAGTAAAAAACCACTCTATACTGCAAATGCAACTTCAATATTTCCTTGAGAATTCAATAAATAAACTGCATTGGATACAGAGAATCCTTGCAGAGAGACTTGATACCTACAACCATATAGACATAACACTGATTTGTAAAAATTTAAGAAACAATTTTGAAATGATATCACCTTAACAATAACAAATGTTTATAATTTCCAAACCATATGCAATGAAAAGCTTTCAAAATATAAAGACACAGAAGGAGAAATTAAAACTATCTGCAAAGAGGATAAGAAGAATTTCATTCCTATTTTCCCAACTTCTACTAGAGTTCTCTAGAAGATGCTTTGAGTGAGTCTACAGAAGATGAACTTACATCCCAATACCCTTATTTTATTACACAAAAGCAGGCATTTTATCCACTTGTAAAATGGTTTGCAAAATACCAAATAAAAATTAATAACAGCAGATTAGTGACTTTTCCTTGAACCATTTATTTCTGAACCTCATAAAAATTATAAGAATAAGAAAAGAGTAATAATAATATTAATGTAAAATATTATATGATAATAATAAATAATTGTTCTTCATTTAAAGCATACAGCCAGCATGATAATATCAGGAAAAATTTATATAACCCATGACATATTTCAGAGAGAGAGAGTTTAAATCCCTTATGGCTATGACTACCTTTAAACTAATTATGATCTTTCTCAAGGAGAAATAAAAATAAATTTAAAAATTAAAGAGGTAGTAATAACAAAAGAAATTATTAATCATTTGAGGTACGTGGATGGTAGCAAGTTATATAGTCTTACTAAAAATGCATTAAAAAGATTCTCCACCTCATGTGATCTTAAATGATATAAAAATATTTCTCGGCCTTAATCCCCATAAAATTTATAATACTGATGAAGAAAAGATGGAGATTAAATATATATTCAAAGTTTTATTCAGATGTTATATGGAACCAAATGGATAAAGGAGATACTTACAAATACTTTGATCTCCTTTAGGTAATATATATCGAGATTAAAGCTGTCAAGGACAAAACTGTGACCAAGTATTATCAGGATACTTCTTGGTATCTTGAAATCAAAGCTTAATGAGAACACATTTAAAGCAATAATCACTTATTCAATCCCTGCCTTAAGATAACTTTTGGTACAGGATTGAATAAATTAATGAATTAAAATGCATTTATTAAACACCAAATATATGCAAAGTATTATGCTTAACATTAGAGATACAAATAGAAAACCAAGATAGCCCCCTATTCTCGAGAAGCTCATTTTCTAATGGGAGTGCTCATTAGAAGATAAATACCTACTTATATAATAGCTCAGCATTTATATAGCAATTCTAGTTTTGCAAAGTGCTTTATACATATTATGTCATTTTGCCTTCCTAGGAAATGGATGCTATTATCATCCCCATTTTATAGATGAGGAAACTGGAGATGAGAGAGGTGAAATGATTTGCCAGGGTCACCTATTTAGTCAATGTCTGGAGCCTAATTTGCATGTAGTTCTTTCTGAATCTAGGTCCAGAGCTCTAAACATAGCTCATAAACCTACCTACCATCAGACTGAGAATTGTTGACCTTATAGAAAAAAAAATAAAAAAAATTTTAGTCAATTTACAAAAAGAAATCAACAGGCCTTATATATGTATATATACATACACTGTATAGTAGGACAATGGCATGTATGTCTCAGGGCAAACTTACTTTTCATACATCAGATGAAGGTTAAATAGCATCTTTTTAAAAATGTATGTTATTGATTATAATTCCATTTTTATCAATTCAGTTACTCACAAGTTGTTGTTGTTGCTTTTTTGTAAAAGATCCTTTGCATTCAAGTAAAATAATTGCAATGTTTGTTTTCAGAGGTGCATTTGCTTTTATGATATATTGGCACTTTGCATCCTTCTCTTTGACCTTTAAAAAAATGAACTTCTGGCAGTAAACTATAAAACTTTTCCATTACCACCAAGAGAAAATCAAATATACTATAGGACTATACTTTGTCATTCAGCTGCAAAGCTAACTGCTATTCCTGTAATTGTGCAGATTATGTTTGAAGAAGAGCTTGCTTTCAAGTTACATAAAATATTTTAATTTCTTGAACTTGAATGACTTTTAAAAATTAACCTTTTAATGTTTAGGACAAGGTTTGTGTCATTTCATGAAAGAGCTAAATGTAAATCATAAACAAACAGCATTATATTTAATGCATGTATGCATAAAAAGTATGTGATCTCTCTAAAATAATACATATAGAATATCTCAGCTGTAAATTGGATGAGAAGAACTCATGGTTCTTAAGGGGCAGTGGAATACCTGATGGTAATGCATCTTTTTCAGTATCATTTCTTTTAATAAATTCATATCTATTTCTGATCTTGAACCATATGATAATGCCCAGGACTTTGGTGGTGAGAACATTCTTTTCCTAGACTTTCAGTAGTTGTCCCTGATTAGGAGAGAGAAGCTGCAGGACCGACCTTCAGGGGCAAATGCAGGGGAGTGCAGGAAGCACTGCTCTTCCTTAGACTCTGCTTTAGGGTCCTGACTTCTTTCCAATTAGGTGTGAGGGAAAGTAATAGCCAAGGTAGTGGAGATGGTTTGATCCACTTGGCACACTCGGGTTAATTTGCTAGCAATCTAGGTTGGCTTTCCTGCCCATTTGATGGTAGTTGGTCAGCAACTGGTAATGGAGGTGATGGGAATAATAGGCCCCTTTTTGACAGGGTCTGGTTCCCTGAATGATGACTATAAGAGTGTTTCTGAAATTAGAACTAGTGGTCTGGGAAGCACTTTTATTGCCCAGAGTGCCCATGAGGTCAGGAAGACCTAGGCTCAAGTCCAAAAACTGACAAATCGCTTAATCCGGATAAATCTTAGTAAATTACTTAGCCTTTTATTTCCTCAGGCAGTTCTCTAAGACTACAAATTGCAGATCAGGTGTACAAGGGAAATTTCCCCATGGGAACTCCTGACACTAATAAATCATAGGTCTGGTATAAAAAGGGTGAGAGAATTTCAAAATAGCTTAACAAAAGTTGGGAGAGTATTAACAAAACATTTTATTCATTATACCAAAACAATTATGGAAAGACGAATAGTTACTTGTTTAAAAAAGAGGAAGAGGACTGATAGATGTTCTCAAAATACATTTCTGGCTGCAATTTGGAACTATGCTCAAAGGACTATAAAAGAATGCCTGCCCTTTGATCCAGCTATACCATTGTTGGGGTTGTACCCCAAAGAGATCATAGATAAACAGATGTTTATGAAAATATTTATAGCTGCGCTTTTTGTGGTGGCAAAAAAACTGGAAAATGAGGGTATGCCCTTCAATTGGGGAATGACTGAACAAATTGTGGTATATGCTGGTGATGGAATACTATTGCGCTCAAAGGAATAATAAACTGGAGGAATTCTGTGTGAACTGGAAAGACCTCCAGGAACTGATGCAGAGCAAAAGGAGTAGAGCCAGAAGAACATTGTACACAGAGACTGATATACTGTGGTAAAATAGAATGTAAGGGACTTCTGTACTAGCAGCAATGCAATAACCCAGGACAATTCTGAGGGATTTATGATAAAGAACGCTACCCACATTCAGAGGAAGAACTACAGGAGTGGAAACAGAAGAAAAGCAACTGCTTGAACACAAGGGTTGAGGCAGACATGATTGGGGATGTAGACTCGAAACTACCACACCAATGCAAATATCAACAATTTGGAAATAGGTCTTGATCAACGACACATGTTAAAACCAGTGTAAATACGCATCAGCCATGGTGGGGGGAGTTTGGGGTGAAGGGGAAAGTAAGATAATGAATTATGTAACCATATTAACTTTTCTAAAAAATAAATATTAATAAATGTTTAAAAAAGAAAAAAAATTTTAAAATTAAAAAGAAAAAAAATAGAGTAAAACTTTCAAAATATTTTGGAATAAGCAGACTACTTCACAAAGCAAAAGAATAAGTACATGTCTTGGATTTCTCTAATAAAAGTGATTTACCCTAGGATGGAGTCTATGATATGGCTAAGATCCAAGAGTCAAATCAAAAGGTAATCAAGGACAATATCCACAGGAAGTCAACCAATAATATGTTGACCAAGAGGCATCCAAAAAATAACTAAGCCATATGGATCTGTTTATAGAAAGAGAAGAGTTTATGACAAGCAGATCATGACTATTAGAGATTACAGATGATTTATTCTTAGGGATCTTCAACTTTTTGATCAATGAAAAGTAGGCATGAAAATGGTACAAACCATTAATTAGAACGGCTACAAAAATAGCACAGAATATTAGCAATAATTGCACAGCTAGAGTTATTCATCAGAAATTTCCAGTCTTACATGGATCAACAGACAAGAAGTCTCCATATTACAAAACATCCTTGAGAATTCAACCAATAACATATCAAAATCAGACCATTAACATAGACTTCTAGAACCATTGTCCACAATTACCAGCCCATAACATTGATCCATAAATGTTTAAGAAAAATATTTTATTTGATATTGACATAATAAACACTCATAATCCCCAAGATATGTAACTAAAAGCTTTCAAATTATAAACATCTATGTGTATTCCAGAATGGGGCACGGATCTCTATCAGTCCTGTTATCTTTTCGGCTACTAGAATTTTTTCAAAGATGCCTTCAGAGGTTCAAATCCGGCCTCAGACACTTCCCAGCTGTGCGACCCTGGGCAAGTCACTTGACCCCCATTGCCTACCCTTACCAATTTTCCACCAAGGAACTAATACACAGAAGTTAAGGGTTTAAAAAAACAAAACAAAGATGCCTTCAGAGTCTACACATTATGAGATTATATCTCAATATTTCTATTCAATTACAACATAGAAGTTATTTTACCTTTCTGTGTAATAGTTCGCATAACATTAAGCTAAAACTAATAGAAGGATAGTGAATTTTCCCAAAACTATTGCTAATTGAACTCCTTGAAAAGGTGAGAATGAATTGATAATTATAATAATAGATATTTTTATGATGTTTTAAAGTTTTCAAAGCACTTCCATTCACTGGTTTTGAGCAGAATAGAGCATGTGAACGATCATAACATTGATAGAAATATTGAATAGTAATATTGACATATTCCTTAGAAAGGAGCATGTTTAGTGAGAGAAGAAAATAAATTCAGTTTGGAATAATTTAAGGTGATACTGGAATTTCTAGATGAATATTTAGGTAAAGGTATAAAACAAAGGTAATATGGGGTTCTTTAATTTAAAAAAAAAGAGATCACGAATAGAGATTTGGATTTAGAAGTTATCTGCCTAGAAGAAATGACTGGAATTATAAGAAATGAATGAGATTGCCAAGGGACAGAATAAAATAAAATAGAAGGTATTGCCTAAAAAAGCAAACTCTTAAGAATATCCATCTAAAAGGGATATAGAAAAAATGAGGAGCCAGCATGGTGTGTGGTATGAAAATAACAGTGTAGGATTTGGAAAGATAATGTGTCAGTTTGATTAAAGTACCAGCACTATTTGTGTTCTCATCACTGAGTAACTTGACTTCTCTGAGGCTCAATTTTCCCTTTAGAAAAATAGAAGTAATAATACTTAATAATGATCTCACTTGGGTTGTTGTATGGAAAATACCAAATACATGTAAAGTGTTGTGATTACTATTCACATCATTCTTCTCGTCCTTCTCTATGGTCTTCAGATATAAATGGTCTTGGAGACAAATTTCTATAATGCTATTGTTCCTTTGTATTCAATGTTCTATGGACTATCAAACAGGTCAATAAGTCCCAACAAATAACTATTAAATTTATGCCACAAAAAGAAAATAAAGAGCTGAGAAGGTAGAAAGATAAGAAAACCAGGAAAATGTAGGAGCTATAAAGCTAAGAAAGAAGAAAGTACTGCTGAAAGGAAGTGGCCAGTAATAGGATCAAGAAGGACAAGGACTTTTAAAAACCTCTGGGTTCAAAGATAAGATCACTGGTAACTTTTTAAAAATAATTGTGAATAGAATGGAATAGTGAGAGGAGATATGTTTGTAAAGCCTTGAGGAGAAAATGAGGAATAAAGAAGATAATTAGTATAGATAACTTTTTCTTTTTTTTACATTCTTTAAATTTTTTTAAGCTAACGGTGTTGATTTTTTATGTCTTTCTCTCTCCCCACCTTTTTTAAACATTTAAATGTTCTTTTTAAACCTTTACCTTCTGTCTTAGAATTGATACAAATATTATTTTAAAAATTGGAGCCTGGTATGGGCTAGGCAATTGGGGTTAAGCAAATTGCCAAGGGAAGATGGCTAGGAAGTGTTTGACGTTAGGTTTGAGGTTTGAACCAGGATTCTCTCAACTCCAGGCCTGGCACTCTATTCACTGTGCTACCTAGCCAACCCACTTAAACCTTTATAAAATGAAAATTCTCAAGTCTGTCTCCACTCCATTTTCCATTCAATCACTAAAGTGATTTTCCTGAAATACAAGTTTGAGTGTGTCAGTCTTCCACTCAATAAACTCCAGTGGCTCCCTATTGCCTCCAAGAGCAAATACAAAATGTTCTGTTTAGCATTCAAAGCCCTTCATAACATAGCTCCTCCTACCTCTCACACCTTTCTCCCCAGCCTATACCCTTAGATCCAAGGACACTACCCTTCCACTATTCCAATATTAAGACTCTCCATTTCTTGACTGGGAATTTTCTCAACTTGTCCCTTTTTCCCAGAATGCTCTCCCTCTTCCACTCTGACTTCTGACTCCTTCGCTTCTCTTATTATTAGGGACTGAATTTATTTTTAAAAATTTTAATTATTCTTATTCTATTACCATTTAGGTTTTGGAAAATGTTGTTTTTTTGCCTATTTTAATTGGGTCAATTTCACTTACTAACTTTTGACAAAAACATTTTGTTGTTCATTCACTCAATTGTGTCTGACTCTTGACTCCATGAATTATTTTTTCCGTAGGGTTTTCTTGGCAAAGATATTGGAGTGGTTTACTGTTTCTTCACCAAGTGGATCAATTTTTTTTTTGGACAGAGTTCTCTACTATTACCTGACCCTTTTGTGTAACCTGGCATGGCATAGCTCATAGTTTCACTGAGTTACTGAAGTTCCTCTGCCACAACAAGGTAGTGATTCAAGAGAAGCTTTTTTAGGTGAATGGGGTTTGAGAAACTTCTCCAAGATCACCCAACCTAGTGAGTGTCTGAGGCTGGAATTGAACTCAGGTCTTCCTGTTTCCAAGACCGATACTCTATCCACTTTACCACCTAACGACCCCTCAGAAACATTAAATGCATTTTTTCTCATTTGAACGTTTCTCTCCTTATTTTAGTTTCATTAGTTTTCTTTACATAAAAAAGCTTTTCAATTTGTATGAAATGAAAATGATCAGAAAATCGTAGCAATGTAGCAGGTCTACAATGGACTTGTTTTGATGAACATTCACTGATCAGAAACCCAGAAGCCCAGGGTGGGAATACTAGGATTCGGGTATAGTTGGACATGAGATCTTCACTATGAGGAAAGAGACAGAGTGGAAAATAGCAGAGGAGAAGGAATATCTACTAACCCTGTCTCCTGATTTTTAGCCTAAGGCTACACTGTCAGCATATTGCAGGATGTCCATAAGCCTTTAAAAAATGCTACTTGTGAAATATTTTTAATTTGGGAGGATATAACAGACAAAATTACATAGTAATTATACAGCTGACAAAGTGCTTGCCCACATTATTCCCTTTCATCCTCAGGACCGCCTCTGAGGTATGTACAATAGGTATTATCCTCATTTTACACAGGGGATTTCTGTCCCTTAAATTGTATATTGCCTGAAGAAACATTCCTTGCTTTCTTTTAGAAGTGGGGAAATCAGCATTTTTGCTGGGGAAATTTGGAAGAAACAAGAGAAGGGAGGAAACTCAAGCAGAACAACCCACAGAAGTCAGTGAACATAAGGAACAAGTTGCTGGGGAGGTGATTGAGGCACAGCATAAAACAAATGGGTCTGATAGACACCTACAGAAGATCTATTTCTAGAGATGCAGGGGACTGAGGAAAAAACAGGAAGCCAAGTTTGGGATGAAGCAAAAAGAAAACTAAAAGGCAGGCATGTTTGGCTGGACAGCCATTTCCTGTTCCTGAAAATCCTTTCTTAGGCTTGCAAACAGAATTTTCCTCTGGCTTCTGTCACCAGTGATATCTCAGCTACTGGTTATTTCATTAGCAGTCTTTCACAGGCAAACATGTCTGAGCTGTCAGACTATCCTTCCTCTGAATGAGCATGTTAAGAGGTGGCTTGGATTAGTTGCCTCCATGTTCAAATCCTTGACTGTGATAAAAGTGTCATGGGCCCATCACAACACCTGTCTGTGGCAGCATGTGACCTCTTTCAAAGGGATTAATTTTTTTTCCTTCTAGTCAGTTAGTTCATATTCTGGTAGATGTAAAGGCCTTACATACTGTCCTTTGAATGAAAAAACCTGGGTTTGTATCTCATCTTTGCTACTTATAAGCTATATGACCTTAAAGAAATAATTTAATCTCCTTGAGTCTTAGGACTCCTCATTTATAAAAAATCAAGTCATTAGGCTGTATGTATACTAATATCCTTCCTATCTCATTCTCTCCATGATTCTATCTGAAAAAAGTGTGACATAATGGGATGAGCTTTAGATTATGAATAAGGAGATCTCACGATAAATATAGAACTGATTCAAATTTGTAGGAGCCATTTCCCAACTGATAAATAGTTAAAAGATATAAACAGATAGTTTTCAAGAGAATAAATACAAGCTATCTGTAGTTGTATTTTTAAAATGCTTCTAATCAGTAATAATTAGAAAAATGCAAATTAAAGCAATTCTTAGGTTCTACCTCATACTCATGTGGGCAAAGTTGATAAAAATGGAAAATAACAAATGTTAGAAGAGCTAATTGAAAATAGGCACATTCATTCAATATTGTTGGAGCTGTGAATTGGTCCAGCCATTCTGGAAAGCAATTTGGAACTGACAAAAATTTTACTAATTTGTACATACATCCTACCACTAATAATGGAAGCATGCATTTATGTGATGTAAGGTTTAAAGAACACTTTACAAATGCTATCAATTTGATCATCCCAGCAAATCTATAAGGTGGGCACTGTTGTGATTTTCATTTTTCAGATTAAGAAACTAAAGTTTAGAGGTCAAGGAACTTGTCCAGAATCATATAGTTAGTAAATGTCTGAGACATGATTGGAGTTCAAGTTTATCTAACTACAAGTCCAGCACTCTATCCACTATATCATCCTAGAAGGAAGGAAGGAAGGGAAGGAGAGAGGGAGGGAGGAAAGAGGGAAGGAGGGAAGGATAGAAGGAAGGGAAAGATGGAGAAAGGGAAGGAGGGAGGGAGAAAGGGAAGGAGGGAGGAACAGAGGAACAAAGGAATAAAAGAAGGAAGCATTTATTGAGAGCTTACTATAAAGGGCTGCAAGGTGGTTCAGTGGATAGAGAGCCAGGCCTGGAGATAGCAGATCCTTGTTTCAAATCTGACTTTAGACACTTCCTACCTGTGTGATCCTGGGCAAGTCACTTAACCCCAACTGCCTAGCTCTTCCCATTATTCTGCCTTGGAACTTAGTATCAATTCTAAGACAGAAGGTAAGGATTTCTTTTTTTAACTTACTATATACACAATACCATAGTGAATGCTTTAGATTTCTCATTTGATCCTCACAGTCACATGGAAGGTAAGTGCTGCCAATCAATCAATCAGTTGATAAAATATATTAATCATCTACTATTTACCAGGCATTGAGCTAAGCACTAGGGATATAAAAAGAATCAAAATATAGCCCTTGCTCTTCAGGGAGAGACAACATGCAAACCAATATATACAAAACAAATATTGTGTTATTGTTATTGTTCAATCTTTTCACTCATGTCCACCTCTTTAAGACTCCATTTCAGGTTTGTTTGGGGGTTTTTTTGGCAAAGATGCTGGAGTGGTTTGTCATTTCCTTCTCCAGTTTTACAGATGAGGAACTGAGGCAAGTAGGATTAAGTGACTTGCCCAGGGTTACACAGTCAGGAAGTGCCTAAAGTCAGATTTGAATTTAAGAAGAGGAGTCTTCTTGATTCCAGGCTCTACCCATTGGGCCACCTCATTACCTAAGCAAACTCTATGTACAGGATAAATAGAAAATACTTAACAGAAAAAAGTACTTAGAAGTAAGATGGGTTATAGCAGGTAGAATCTAGAATGTTATCTGGGATTTAAAGAAAGCAAGGGACATTAGTAGTCAGACTAAAAGAGAAATAAAATTCAAGGAATGGAGGAGAGGTAGAAAGAATGCCCTAAGCTGAGATGAAGTGTCTTATTTGTGGAACAGTCAGGAATCCAGTGTCATAGGATCTAAGAGTAAGACTTAGGGAGTAAGGTGTAATAAAGAGGAGAGAGATTAGGCTATGAAGTACTTTAAATGGCAAACAAGTAAATTTGTATTTTCCCTTGGAGATGACAGGAATCCACTGTTGTTTATTGAGTAAGGGGGTGACATGATCAGTCCTTCATTTTAAGAAAATCACTTCAGGATCTGAATGGAGGATGAGTTGGAGTAAAGAGAGACTTGAATGGTTCCAAGAAAGGGGAGGGAAGAGGGAAGGAAAAGAACATGAATCATGTAACCATGGGAAAATATATATTTTTTTAACCTTTGTACTTCGGTGTATTGTCTCATAGGTGGAAGATTGGTAAGGGTGGGCAATGGGGGTCAAGTGACTTGCCCAGGGTCACACAGCCGGGAAGTGTCTGAGGCCGGGTTTGAACCTAGGACCTCCTGTCTCTAGGCCTGACTCTCACTCCACTGAGCTACCCAGCTGCCCCCCGGGAAAATATTTTAAATTAATTAATGAAAAAATAATACTAAAAATTAAGTAAAAGAAGATACCAAAAAATAAATGAATGAATGAATGGAGACTTGAAGCAGGCAGACCCACCAGTAGGTCATTGTGATAATCCAGGGAGGAGGAGCTCATGAGGACCTGTACTAGTAAGATGGCAGTGTCAGAGGAGAGAAGAGGACATAAATAAGAGATATTACAAAGGTGAAACCAATAGGTCTTGGCAACAGATTGGATCTCGGTTCTGTGTCAGAAGTGAGAGATAGTGAGAAATCCTGGATGACTCCTAGGCTGTGAGTCTACGGGACTGAGAGAGTAGTGTTGTCCTCTACAGTAATAGAGAAGATGGAAGGAAGTGGGGGGGCAAGTAGGGGGAGAATTCAGTTCTGTTTTGGACATAATGAGTCCAAGACATTTACTGGACATCCAGTTAGAGAAGTCTGAAATGCAGTTGGAGATGTAAGATTAGAAGTCAGCAAAGAAATTGGGACAGGATAAGTAGTTTTGAGAATCATTAGTGTAGAGATGGTAATTAATCCATATGTGCTAAAGAGCTCCCAAGTGAATTAGTAAAGAGGGAGAAGAGATTTTAGAGATTTTACAATTGAGGAGCCTGAGATAGAGGTCAAGTGATTTTTTCAGTCATAAAGCTAGTAAGTGTCTAAGACCAAATTAAAACTCATGTCATTCTGACCCGAGGTCCATTGCTTTATTCATTGTGTCCCCTCAGCACCTAGGTAACCAGTGATCCTTCAAAATGTGATACAAATTTGAACTAGGATACAGGGTGAAGGTTGTAAAGGCAGAGAGAAGTAGGAAAGATAAAACAGAATCCACAAGCCCTGGCAACTCATTGGCCATGCGGGAGATATATAAGGAAAAGAAAAGTTATAGTTAGCTTTAAAGTTCAAAATCTCAGTGACTAGGAAGATTGCGGTGCTCATAATTTTTTTAAAAAGGAAGAAGGGAGGATTGGAAAAGTGATCATCTTGCAAGGAAATACAATGAGTTCTGTTTTGAAATATTTTGAGTTTGAGGTATTTATGGGACATCTAGAAGATTTCTAGCAGACTATTGTTATTGAAGGAACTCTACTACTGGCATTTTTCACTCAATTTCTTTGGGTCTTAAATTTCTTAATCTGTAAAACTTGGATTGAACTTCTCTTGGGTCCCTTATATGTCCAATATTTCCTGAGCATATGATCTCCACAGCAGTGGTCACCACTGTGCCTTTCTCTTCATATTCTGCCAGAATTCTCAGTGGGCCAAAAAGCACATTTTTTACTGGCACTCCATCCCCTAGCTGTTCAGAAACTACTATCAGAATTTCCACCCATAATGATTCTTACCCACACTTCACTGTCCGCCCATCCCAAGAATCAATCTCAAAGCCTTAGTAACTTACAACTATTGCCATCTCCTTCCAAAATTTATTGAGGATCCCTCCTATGCCTTTCTATTGTTCAAACCATGATTGTCTCGTTAGTTCTTTGGTCCCTTCCCAGTGCCCTTTGGCACTCCTCATCTGTAGATTCTTATTTGAGTGAAGCTATAGTGGTTGTACATATATTTAGCCTACATTGGGGTGTAGGTAGGTAGAGATATTAATAGATGTACAATATGTATACCACATAAATCTTATCTCTGTGTAAGATAATCACCTTTATATTTCTGCAGCTCATTACAGAATTTTCACCTTGCCTACTTTTTCTCAGGGTGAATGGGAACCTGAATTATAAAAAGACCATTGTTTTAGTTTTCAGGTCAAAAGACTATTTTTCTAACTGCCCCAAAATACATAGGTACCAAAGATAAAATGGCTTTCAGAAATATGACTGGTTCATATGAGATCAAGGTGAATAAATACAGAGCAGGAATGTCAGCAGTCACAAGAGCAACAACACAACTTGTGACCCTACCAAGCCTTGTGTCTCCTGTAAACCCGTATGTACACACACACACAAACACACAAACACTATTTGCCTCTTTGCCTGATGGAGTTTCTGGGGTAGTTAAGGTTTTGGAACAGAGTGGTAGTAAGCAGCTGGTAAGATTCAAGACTATAGTATAGTCTAAAATCATGTCTTTTCCTGCTTTAGTAGATGGCATAGAAGAAATAGTCTAGCTTTCTTTGCTGAGAAGTGGTGTTATAATGCCATGACTCTAGAATCAGACTAGCTCTTACTATGCTCTTAAAACTATGGACAAATATTAAAAGACTTTATGCCAAAATTTCCTCATTGGTAAAATGCGGGCACTGAATTAGATAACAAAGATCTCTTCAAACATTAATAAATACTATTATTTTTCAGACCTGTTTCTTATAGTGTGCTTTATGCTTTTTTCATATTCCACAGGCCTTTATTTTTCATCAGACACTGGGTAACTTTCCTATGTTTCTTAATATTTTCTTAGATTGCTTTGTGATCTCTTTAAGAATTTAATAATGATCCTTCTGTCCAGTTTAAGGGTCATTTCTTTAGATTTGTGGGCTGGTGCTCGGGGTTTCTATTTTTCTTCCTTTTGAAATCTTCGTGTTTCAACCACTTTTTCCTTGTGTATCTCCCAAATGTTCCCTTTGCTGATGGGTTTCACCTTCTGGGCTGGGCTGCAAAGTGGCTTAAGCCTCCTCTCATATTGCAGGACTTTATATTCAGCAGCCTGACCCTTAAGTAAATTGGGGCAGGGAGAGGTAGGAGGATTGGCCACAGCAAGATTTTAGCCCATTTTTCCTTTAGGTTTGATTTGAGACAGAGAGAGAGAGAGAGAGAGAGAGAGAGAGAGAGAGAGAGAGAGAGAGAGAGAGAGAGAGAGAGAGATCAGATGTATCTAGGAAAGGCAATAAGTTGAGTTCAGAATTGAACAGTAGTTGGAAAATGAAGCTACATTACCTGTTGTATGGCTTTTCATCATGAAACACAACAGATAACAAAGAATTAAAGTTTAGGATCACTCAAAAGGCAACTTTAAGACAATAATGAATATTCTGAAACACATTCAAAATAGAGAATCATGAAAGGGAAGCAGAGTAAGGGACACTATCAAAGACATATATAAACAAAAATAATGATTGGGTAGATTATGTGATGAGATTGGGGTCTAACCAATAGGAAGCCTATGTTTTCCATTGAACTCCACATGTCAAGAAAAATCAAAGAAGTCTCAGCAAACTGGATGGATTTCAGATGAAAAATTATGAGAAGATATATATGAGAGTCAGGCAGCGACTGATGATCTCCCTCTTTGGAAAGTACATACACCTAGAGCGAATTTATTAAGCACAAACTAAATACCAGAGGCTGTACTAATCATTTGGGATAGAAATATAGGAAAAAAGGAACAGTCCCTGCTCTCAAAAAATTCAGACTAATGGCAGAGACAACATATAAATAACTATGTACATATAATATATACATGATACATTAAAGATAGTCAACAGAAAAAGCATTGATATTAAGAATGATAAGAATAAATTCTTTTAGAAGGTGAGATTTGAGCTGAGACTCAAGGGAAACCAGTATAGCACAGTAATATTTCATTATTCTTGTACTACAACTGCCTTAGCCATTCCTCAATCTATGACCATATACTTTGTTTCCAGTTCTTTGATGACACAAAAAGTGCTTCTATAAACATTTTGGGATTTACAGAACTTTTATCAATGACTTCCTAGGTTAAAATAAAAGAAAATATTCTATTTTGTTTTCCTTAGGTCTCTTTAGCAAGTTCAGGACATTTGACATTTGAGCCATAATGACATGCTTTTTTGTGACATGTTTTTCTATTTATTCTTCATTACTTGCCTTTTCTTTCATTTTCTGTACATGTCCTATTAGAAACTAAATTTTTCAGATGATTTTCCTGTGGGTATAAATCACATTCTTTCTGTAACTCCTGGTTATTGAGATTGATATTTCCTTGGACAATAGTGGATTATTATATACTGCCTCTCCTTTCTCTGATCTCTGACATTTGCTTTTACAAAATCTAAACTTGATTATAGATTTTTTTCCCAATTTTCCTGTCTTCTATCACAAATCAAAAATGAAGTGGTCATTTCTCCACAATTTTCCCAACATTTCTATGACAAGAACTAGAGGGCCAGTTGCCTGCATTGCTTCCCCCACCTTTTGAAGGCTAAAATCATCAACAAGAGAAGTGAAGAAATTTTAGCTATTCTTTTCTTGTTCAAGTACTTTAGCAGTTTCTTATGAGTTCCAGTCCCCCATTACTACTAATCATGTTTCCATATCTGGTTTATGATATGTTTCTTGAATGCCTCATCTATTTCCTCCTTTTCTCCAACCAACCTATAGTATGCTCAATAAACAATATCCCTTCTGTTTCTGTCTTTGTTAATGTTTACCTAAATAGTCTGCAACACTCTGCTGTAATTCCTCCTGTGAATGTGTCTTTCTAACATTCAATGCTTTTAACTATTACACTCATTTTTAAAAGGCATACTCTTAGAGAGACATATTCGTGTAAAAGGCACCATGCCATTAATCTCATATATAGCTATAAATTCAAATTTGTCTCCTGGAGCTAGTATTTCTAGTTCATTTTTACCTAGCTTCACTTTAGTTATTTTCTATCTGAGACCAACAGTTGAATTATTAGATTCTTTCTTGGATTTTGTCTCTTCTGACCAAACTTCTGGATTTTACTACTATTTTTCTTCCTATTTCTCTCTAGTATTGAAATTGGTGGTAGTGGATAGGTAGTTTTCTTCCTCTCTTTTCTTTTTCAGTTTTAAGAATCTCGAATTACATTTCCAAGCCTTAATATGAATCTATCTTTGCTAGTCCTTGTTAGGGGGAATCCCACTTTTTGGGTGGCAGGGTTAGGGTAGAGTGCATTTGAAGATCCCATTACTCATTTGTTCAAATTGTGATCCAAAAACCCAAATTCCATTCTTAGACATGATCTTCTTAACTGGCTGTTCACTTTTCAAATCATCCTTTTTCTTCAAAAGTCTTTGCTTTCAATGAGCAACAGTGATTAAAAAAAATAAAATATATGCCCTAAGGTCTTTACTTTCTTACCCAAAATTTCATCTTTAGCCATGCTTTCTTAATTCCATCTGGCAGCATTATTTATGCCTCTGTGAATCATCAGAAGTGAGTATTAACATTAGATCATGTAGGAGTATGGACTATATTACCTTTGAGTTGTCCCACAACTATAAACTACTATGATTCTAACTTGCAAATTATTGAAATAAAAATTTGACAATGTTATTGTGACACTGCAACCAAAAAATGATGGATATGAATATATATGTGAGTGTATATATAGTTATATACAGAACTATATTACATATAATACATAATGTGTATATATGTGTGTGTTTGCATAAATATATACATATAAATACACAAGAACCATACTAATTGACTTTTGGCAATGTAGCTACTTGAGAGGTCATCTCTAAGCCCTTTCATTACACACAAAACATCAATATATATATATACCAAATAAATTTAAAAAGTAATAAAAGGCAAACATGGGCTAGGAGAGAATTCATTGTAAAGAATATCTTAAGCACAAGCAAAGTGATTTTTTAAATGAATGAACAACTCTTTAGTTCTTTGGCTGGACTCAGTCTACCACTTTTTGTAGGATTAGGAGAGACAAAAGTACATGTTTCAGAAATTTGCACATAGGATACCATAATCTAGAGGCCACCAAAACTACATAGCTCTTATTCCTCTCTCTTCTGCAGTTTTAGTTTTGGGGATCTGTAAGTCTTTAGTGCTTCCAATGTAGTGTGATCCAAGGTGAGGTGTGGTCATTGCTCCCCTGGTCTGAGTCTGTACTCAAGAGGTATCCTTGCTCCCCTGTAGCTGCAAGTGCTAGTGTTTAGTCTTGGAACTTTGATAAAGTCTCCTGTTCTCCCCTAGCTGCAAGATCTAGCGTTGCTCTCTGCTTTGGAACTATGACCCAGAACTCCATATGGATAATAGGATTGCCAATCAGCACTAATTATATCTAGTACTAGCAAAGGATCCCAAAAATCTCTTTCTGACTAATTGTCAGGCCCCCTTACCACTTCTAGACTGAGAGTTCCTGAAGCAACTGCTATCACTGCCATAGCTGCCTCTAAAACTCACTGCTGGTGCTGGTGCCAGTGTCACAGACCTCCCTGGGCAATCTAAATTGTCATAGGCTGGGAAAACGTCTAATTATGATTTTTGTTGACTCTGGTGCATGAAAATATGATTTGGAAACTTATTTTAAAGTTGTTTTAAGGGTAATATTAGGAGAGTTCTGCTGGGTCACTATCCAAAATCCTCAATCTTGAATCTGACTCCTAGAAACAAACTTTCTTCTTGTTTATGCCTGATTTCTAGTGCTTAGCAAAGTGCCTGGCACATATGAAATCCTAATAAATCCTTATTTCTTTTCCTTCTTTCCTTTAATTTATTTCTTCATGATCAAAAAGATTTTATAGAATATTGTGACTGGCCATTCCATTATTAATTATAGGATTATTATTTTATCACTGAACTTTACTTCTGGGATTTCTCATCACTTTAATTTACTTGTTTGTTCATAGAATTTTTTAAAAATACAATATTATTAATAAATATGGAAATGAATGTAAAATAAAATTTTGGTACATAGACTATAACATTATACAAAAAAATAATTATAACCAAGTTTGAATTTGATCAAAGATTCCAGGAAATTTTTTTATGATCAAAAATAGGAAATTAACCTTACAGATGAGAAAAATTATGACAAGACAGTATCAATAGATGCAAAAGAAAACTCTGAAAAATTGTAGCAGAGAAAAATGAAAGAATTGCAGAAAACTTCCTTAATATTGTCTTCCCCCCAAAATTTTAAAACTATGAATGAGCATTTTTAGTAATGGAAAAAAATGGAAACTTTTCCAAAAAGTTCAGAGTTAAACAAAGATGTTTCCTGTCTCTATTAATATTTTACATTATAAGTATTCATTTTAGCAATAAAAGGAGAAGAAAAATTAAGGAATCAAACATTAACAAAGAACAATCAAAGTTATTCATATTTGCAGATGATATGGTAATTTCCTGAGAAAGTCCTAGAGAATCAAAAAGGAAACAAAATAAAATGATTAATAGCATCATAAAAGTTATAGAATGCAAAATAAATCTACACATTTCCTAGCATTTCTAGATTTTATTAGCGAAAGGAAAGATAAATTAGGTAAAAAAGAGAGATTCATTTTAAAATAATTCTAGCATGAATTAAATATCTGGTTTACCTATCAAAGACATAAAAATAAACTACAAAATAGCTTTCATAGAAGCAAAGGAAGACAAATCACTGAGTATCCAGTGTTCATGACTTAGTTATATCAATATAATCAAAGTGATGATACTATAAATTTACATATTTTGTTTCTGCCATATCACTATGATTATCAGTGGGATACTTTTTAGAACTATAAAAAGTAACTCTAAAAGAAAAGACAAAAAGTCAAGAATTTTAAGAGAAATAATGAAAATGGAATAATACAATGTGGAATTATTATATTTTGAATTATATAATAAAGGAATAATTATCAAAACATTTTGATTATATTTTAAAAAACAGAACAATAGACCAATGGAATATAATAGATAATTGCAACCCACAAGCAAATAAATATGCTATCTTATAAACCTAAAAACACAAATACTGGTAAGAATCCTTTCTTGAAAAAACTGAAAAGCTATTTGGCAAAACATACAGTTAGGCCAATACTTTATACTACATTTTTTTAACATCTCTGATAATAATCTGACATTCAAAATATTGTGGTAATTGCATTATTGTATAAGACTAACAATAAAAATAAATAGTTTTCCAAAGAAAAAAGATTACTAAAAGCAGGGAAAATACTCTGAAACACAAACTCAGGTAAGTGAAAAATGAAAATAAAAATACTTTGAAGTATCATTTCACTTTCATCAAATTGGTAAAAACAGCAAAAGACAGAAATGGCAGACATAATTGGGGATGTAGACTCGAAACTACCACACCAATGCAACTATCAACAATTTGGAAATAGGTCTTGATCAATGACACATGTTAAAATCAATGGAAATACACATCAGCCATGGAGGGGGGCGGGGTCAGCTCAGGGGGTGAAGGGGAAAGTAAGAGCATGAATTATATAACCATGTTAACTTTTCTAAAAAATAAATATTAATAAATGTTAAAAAAAAAAGAAATGGTCACTGTTGGAGGATCAATAGAAAGATGGGTATTATTGGTAGTAGGTCTATTCATTTGGTACAAATTTTACCAGAAACAATTTGGAATTCTATAATTCTATAAGAACACATTAATTTTACCTAAATTACCAAATTACCTATGCAAATGAAATATAATTTTGGTTACAAAAATGAATTGTATACTATGAGCCATGGAATTTATTATTACTCCATTTCTTTGGTTCTAATATTTTATATTTTATTTTATTTTTTACTTCAACCCTTTGATACAGCAGTTTATCACTGAGTTTATATCCTAAGGATTTGAATCACAGAAAGAATGATCCCAAATGAACTAAAATATTCACAGCAATGAATACTACTCTTGTTAATAGCAAAACTATAGAAATAAATTTTGTACTCAATGATTCAAAAATGACTGAACAAATCATAGTACAGTAATCTAATAGAATACCTTTGTACCTTAAGGAGAATGAATATGAAGTGTTTAGATGAATAGAGTATGACGATATGAACTTAAAATGAAGAAGCAGTCCAAAAAAGAATATCTCTAATTATTATAATTAATTTGTACTTTCTATATTTAGTAATATTTATATCAAAATCCACACTAAAAGAAAACATTCAGGTAAAATATGAATCATTTGTTCCTAATGACTATCAAAACACAGTTCTTTTCTGTTAAAGCTTGAAAATGATAATTACCAATATCCATATATTATTTTAAAGCAGTGATTCCCAAAGTGGGCACTACCACCCCCTGGTGGGTGCTGCAGCGATCCAGGAAAGCAGTAATGGCCACAGGTGCATTTATCTTTCCTATTAATTGCTATTAAATTTTTTAAAGATTTAATTTCCAGGGGGCTAAGTAATATTTTTTCTGGAAAGGGGGCGATAGGTCAAAAAAGTTTGGGAACCACTGTTTTAAAGTTTGCAACATAATTGACCTAGATTTATTTTTATTTATACTTCACCATAACCCTTTGAAGTGGGCCAGGGCTTGAAAGCCAAAAAAAGTTAGTTTTCTTTGTTGCACATCTCTCTGTTCTTGTTTTACTTCTTTTGCTTATTCTCACTCTCCATAGCAACTGGTTATATCTAATTTGCCTTCCATCACCTTCAAGGTTGACTAGGTGTATTCTGAGATCCCTCTGCACATTCCTTCTTACTGTTGACAGGCTAACAGCATCCTTTGCTTCTGCCTTCACTGCTTCTTTGATTCTCAGTCTCAGGAGGGACGTGGTCTCACACAGCAGTCTTAGATTACCAAGACTTCAGAGTCTCTCCTTCATGCTGGTGGATAATGACAAACTGGCCATTGACTTTCTTAATGGTCTTTGCTTGGCCAAGGATACCTCTCCAGTCTTGACGAGCATTGCATTACTAAGCCTTTCAGGTCCTATGATTTCAGACAGAGTATGAGATTGGATTTTTTTCCCCTGAGGCTCCCCATTAGCTTCTTCCATTTCTCAGTAGCAATCCCTAATTATTACTTCAGTGTTTTTTTATGTCATGTCATACCCCTAACTCGAATGGTTTCTCTCCATACATCTATCAATAGATGACAGCCTCCCTTTGGATAATGAATTCTGTATGTTGGTAAGAAGACAGTCTGATCTCAAGTTCAAATTGTTGCTAATCTCTCCACAAAGAAGTAAATCTCTCCCTTGTTCAAGAGGACTGGCATTTTTTAGTACCATATCATCCTAAGTGGAAGAATTAGGTATCAGGTTCCAGACACTCTCCACAGTCTTTCTCCTCAAAGGATCCTGAAACTTACTATTGGTATAACCCAAGCAAAGAATACTGATGATGCTTTATCTACATTTTGTTGCACGTTAGTGTTTTGTTATTGAATTGTTTTCAGTTGCTTCTGACTCTGTGACCCCATTTTGGGTTTTCTTAGCAAAGATATTGGAGTGGTTTACCATTTCCTTCTCTAGATGAGGAAACTGAAACAAACCAAGTTAAGTGACTTGCCTAGGGTCACATAATTAATATCTGAGACCAGATTTGAATATGGGTCTTCCCGACTCCAGGCCCAGGACTCTATCCAATACTGTACCTAGCTGGAAACAGCTGTAAAAACCTTTAGTGTGTTACATTTTCTTGAATTGTCCCTTGTACCACTTACATCACTCAGCATCATTAAAACTAAATAAGTGGGTATGAACCCCCTAAAACTAGTAGTCACATGTGCAGTTCTAAAAGTACTGATGTACACCGATATTCTACTGATGTATCCATTTTGTTTATGTTCTTGCTTTAATCACACTTAGTGTTGCAACAAATGTGAATACTTAATCACAGAATCATGACTCAATAATAAGCAATCCAACATAGTAATGGCAAAAAATTTGAAGCACAGTGAAATACAGCTGTTCTGTTCAGGAAGGCAATCTAGTAGAACCAACAAATTTTTGAGCTTCTGATGTGGTCTAAACATAGGGAAAAGGTGTGTGTGTTGGGGGAATGACAGAAAAATCCACCCAAATGGAAATAGATTTGCAATATAACCCACAGGCTTCTAAGATGCAAAAGATACCGAAACAAGCTCCCTTGTGTAGTCACCAGGAGGCATTAGGGCATTTACCAATTTGCCTGTCAATCAAGATCAGGATCCTCAAAGCAGCTGACTATCATGAACCACTGGCTCCAATAACCTTCATCATATTAGATATTCTCACGTGTGTGTGTGTGTGTGTGTGTGTGTGCTGGACCTCTTTGGCAGTATAATGAAGTCAGTTTATGGACCTTTTCTCTGAATAATGTTCTTAAATGAATAAAATAAATCTACCAGTTTACAAGGAAAATTATTATATTGAAATACAGTTACCAAAATACATAAAATACAAAAATACCTCTTTGGACTTCAGGTTCTTATCTATAACATTAAGGGACTGGATTAAATGACCTCTGAGGCCCATTCCATTTTAATTTATGATTCTATGATCCTAAAAGAAGTCTCAGGACAACTGGTTTGGGCTGCTAAATAACTGCAGAGTTAAATAACTCCAGTTATATGCTAAATAACTCCAATAATTTTTAATAGGATAATTTCAACAAGGTTCAAATGAAAAAATGACATGTTCGGTAATGGGTATGAATGCAATTCACGTCATAATTGGCATTTGGCTTTGCCAGGCCAGTTTTTCAAGATACAGGCACGGTAAAATTTAGGACAAATAGTGGAAATGTGGATATCTGTTGGTGCCTTCACTGGGGCAGCGTGGTGGTACAGTGAATAAAGTGCCAGGTCTGGAATCAAGAAGATTTTGGTTAAAATTTGCCTCAGATACTTGCTAGCTATGTGACCTTAGGCAAGTCAACTAATCTCTGCTTCAGTTTCCTCATCTGTAATATGAGGATAATAATAGCATCTACCCCCGAGGCTAGTGAGGATCAAAAAAGAAAATATCCATAAAGTTCTTAGGACAGTGTCTGACACATAGTAAGTGCTATATAAATATTAGCTATTATTTCCTAGCACCAAAAATATTTACCTAATTCAAGGGAAGGTTGAAAACAGTGCCTATAGGATTGATTTCTGGAGTAAGCTGTAATCCTGTGAGAAGTGATGTGTGTTGACTCCTTCTAGGTCCTTCTAACTCATTCATACCTTGGCCAAAATGTTCTTGAGTCTGGTTCTGTATGCAGAATGCATTTAATACATTTCTGTTAAATATTTGACATGAAAAAATCGGTGGGATTTTATGGATACATGAAACTCCCAGCAGGGAAACTCCCTCTTCCAATGCAAATTGTCAAATTGTTAATTATCCATTAACTTAAAGACTTAGAGATTTACCTAGAGCTTAAGAAGTTAAGTGACTGATAGCCATACCATCAGTCTAACATCAGTATATGTCAGAGATGGGAAAAAAATCCAACTGGTATGGACTCATAAATGATTCTCTATTGAATGTCATGCTATTTTTTAAAGATTATACTCAAAATATTGCCATTGAAATGGAAGATTTAGTACTAGGATTAATAAATTGGGGCAGTTTCCTCCCCATTCCAAACTAATCAACACTGTTTGCAAACTGAGTGATAATGACTTGAACTGAGCAACTCTGACCTCCCTCAGTGGATGAAGCACTGGACATATAATCAGATAGATGTGAATTCAGACTTAAACACTTCCCCCTTGTGTGATCCTTAGTAAATCACATAATCTCTATCTTCTTTATTTTCCTTAATTGTAAAATGGGGTTGATTATAGCCCTTACCCCACAGGGTTGTTGTGAGGATCAGATGAGATAATATTGTACTGTTCTTAACATTAAACCTGGCACATAATAGGCATATTCTTCTCTCTTTCTCTTCCTCTCCCTCTACCCACTCAACTGAAAATCTTGTTTTCATATTTCCCTGAAAAATTAGGACCATCTGACAACAGCCGTTTCTTCTCTTCTCTCAAAGCATCTTCTAATCCTTTCTGCCATACTCTCCAACTTTAGCCTTGTCTCACAGAAAGCCCTCCTTGACAAGGCAAACCAATCTACCTTCACAAATGATGCTGTTCTGTTCTGTCTTCTACTTCTACCATCCTCACTCTTTCACTAACCTTTAATCCTTCAATCTTTTCTTGGTGAGTGGCTGCTTCCCTACTACCTATAAACACACTCACATTTCCCCCATCCTCAACATATGCTTTCTCTTTCTTTCTTTTTAAGTCTCTGTGGTCTTGCTTCTGACCTCATCATTCTCCTCAAACTACTCTCTTCCAAGTCAGGAGCAATGATTTAATTGACAAATACAATGAATAATGTTTTGACAATCCTCATCAGTCTTAACCTCTCTGGAGCTTTTGACATTATCCTCTTCTTCTTAATAACATCCTCCCTCTAGGTTTCCATGATACTATTCTGGTTCCACTTATTGCATTGCTCTTTCTCAGTTTCCTTTCTTGAATTTTCATCCAGGTTATGCCCAGTAACCATGATTATTTGCCAAGATTCTGTCCTGGGCCTACTTCTTTTTTATCTCTATAGTATCTCACTTGGTGATTCCATCAGGTCCCATGTATTCAATCATCTTTTCCATGCAGATGATTCTTAGATCTATTAGTTCAACCTTAATTACCCTCCTGACCTCCAGTCACACATCTCCAGCTGCTTATTGGACATCTTGGGTTTAATATCTCATAGACATCTCAAACTCAACATGCTAAAAACTAAACTCATATTTTCCACCAAATCTTACCTCTTCCTAACTTTTCAATTATTCTCAAGGGCAAACTCTCATCCTCTCATGCCTCATGGTCTTCTATTGCTCTTTCTGCCACAATTCTCTATTCCATCCTACACAATGACAAATTAACAGGTCTGACCATGTTGCCCCTCTATTCTGTAAACATGAATGGCTTCCAGTTGCCTCCAGGATCAAATATAAAACCCTTTGGGTAGCTTTTGAAGTACTTCATAACCTATTCCTTTCCTACTTTTTCAGTCTCCTGAAACAAAAAGTCTGGGAAAAGTAATCTCTGTTCAAAGTCTGACTTCATATGGTGCACAAGCCAAACAAGTCACAGGGTCTACAGATTCCCCAGTTGAATCTGAAATCCCAGATCATCCACTTTGACAGATTTTTTAAGGTAAAAAAGGAATGTACAGAGTAGAAAACTTAAAGGGCTTATTCTTGACATAAGTAACAAGAATTTACAGATCATGGATAGGTCAGGACACTGTCCTGAGCTTCTCACAAGTCATTCTTGCTGTAATACATCCTAAATCTCATTTCTTAGAAATCCCCGCCCTACTCCCCTCAGTGATTGCTGCTCTCCTACATGAATAAATGTGATATAATTATTAATGTAGTAACACTTATGGTAACACTCTTAAAAACTATTATGCAGGTACTGCCCTGGGATTATATTTGTAATCTGGTTACATACACAGACTTCTGCCTGGGACTATATTCATACTACAAATCACATGGTTGCAAGATATCAAACTAAAGGGATTTTTAAACTAAAATAAATGAGAGTCCTCTTAATTAAATTACCTTCTCACACTTCTCAAACCTTGTTCCCTTAGACATGGTCTATAACATAGTGATAGTACCCTCTTTTGTTATTACTTGTAAAAGAAATCCATTCTTCTGACTATTTTTACTTGTTCCTACTGCCTGTAATGCTACCCCTTTTTGTTTCTACCTTCCAGCTTGCCTGGATTCCTTCCAGTCTCAGCTAAAATTGAACTTCCAGGAAGATTTTCTTATCTTCAGTTGATCCTGTATATATCTTGTTTGTACGTACGTGTTTGCATATTTCCCCATTAGACTGAAATCCCTAAAAAGCAGAGAATTTTTTTTTTGCCATACTTTGTATCCTGAGTACTTACCATAAGATCTAGCACAGTGCCAAGTATTTTACAAATATTGGTTGACTTGGCTTAACTTTTTTAAAGAGAATTGACAATTACTACTGACCTTAACCTTAAGCATAAAAACTCTCAAGCATTGATCACACATGTCAAATTGACTAGCAAGAACTCCACAACTTATTCGGTCAAGTAAAACAGGATTTTTATTCATCCTAGATAATTTCTGAGGTTCTTTCCATTGCTGATACTATTATTTTATGCATTAAATAAATGAAATAAATTTTCTAATGATTAGAGCTATAGTGGAATAGCCTCATGATGCAGGTAATTCCATAAGAGTGGAATCAGCCAGCAAGTCAAATAAACATTTATTAGAGGCCTACTATGTGTCAAGCATTGTGTTAAGTGCTGAGGATACAAAAAGAAGTAAAAAGAAAGTCCCTGCCTTCAAGAACACCATGATCTGATGGGATAGACAATAAAGGCGAACAAAAACGTATAATCTAGGCAAAGGGGGAAAAAGGAAATATTTAAGATATGAAGCCACTAAAATTAAAAAGCGTTGTGGAAGTGTCCCTATAGAAGATAGGATTTTATCTGGGACTTAATAGAAGCCAGAGAATCCAGTAGGCCAAGATTGGGAGAAAGAGTATCTCAGGCATGGAAGACAGAGAAAATGCCCAGCCAGAGCCAAGAGATAGAGTTTCTTATTCAAAGAATAACCAGAAGTCAATGTCATTGAATTGAAGCATACAAAGAAGAGAGAAAAGTGTAAGAAAATTGGAAAAGTAGGGATGGGGTCAAGGTTATGAAGGGATTTAAATGGGGAGGATTTTTAATTTGATTATAGAGGTGATAGCCATTAAAGTTTATTGAGCAGGGGCATGATACTGTGCTTTAAGAAAATCACTTTGGGTGCTGAATAAAGAATGTATTGGAATGGCAGAGACTTGAGGCAGACAGTCCCTCACTACACCCTTCCAGCAGGTTATTGCAAAAATCCAAAGGTGGGGTACTGAGCGCCTAGACCAGGGTAGTGACAGTATTAAAAGAGAGAAGGAAGTATATATGAGATGTCGGAAAGGGGACATCAACAGCACTTAGCAACTTATTGGACATGGAGGTGTAGGTGTTAAGAAATAGTGAGGAGTCAAGGACAATGTCTAGAAGATGTCTAAAGTATTTGGAAGATAGCATTGCCCTTAACAGTAACAGAGAAGATTGGAGGCAGAGAGGATTTAGGGAGAAAGACAGTGAATTCAGTTTTGGAGATGTTAGGTTTAAAATGTCTACTGAATATCCAATCTGAGATATCTGAAAGACATTTGAAGATGTGAGATTGGAGGTCAGTGGAGAGGTTAAAGCTAGATATGTAGATTTGAGATTCATCAGTAAAAAGATGATAATTAAATCCATGGGAGTTTTGATGAGTAAGGTTGACTTCAAGGTGAAACTGTATGACCACCTGCTGAAGGAGTGATTCATACTTCAGGTAAATGATATGTTTTGTAATGTCTGAATTTCTTTATAATCTTGATGTTTTATGGGTTTATGATCACATAGTCTGATATGGATAATAAATGAAAATTCTAATTTGTTATATTTGTATTTATGATAAGTGTTTTAAAACTTGAATAATGGGAACAGATTTCAATTGTTTTTTGTAGCTGTGATGTTTCTATTTCATATGTAAGGTTATATTGTCATTCTATTGTTTTTCCATAAAATGTGAATTTTTTAAATGCATATATATTTTTATTGCTGTCATGTCATTTCATAACTTAAGAATTCAGATAAGATTCACTAAGTATTAAGATGGAAATATTCTTGTAGCTCAGAAAATCAAAAATTCATACTTTCTCTTCTATTATATCCCTCTCCTTTTTCTGGCAAGAAATAACTTCTCTGGTTTATTAACCACAATAGAGAAAGCTGTAATTTCCCCAGAGCGTCCCAAGGTGGATGGAAGAACCTGCCTTAGAGGACCACAGAGCAAAGAACAAATTATAACCCAGGAGCAACAGCCCCAGAGGTAGAAGCAGAAGCCAAATTAACTCTAACAGTCAAAACAATGGAAACTTTTGATCTTGGCTTTAAATTGGTTTCCTCTGTAGTTAGCTCTTGAACAGACATCTTGGTGTTAAAACCACTATGATTAAAAAAATGCAGAAAAGGTTGTGAATTTAGGCCTAGCCCCTGACTCCACATTAATTATGAAGAATTCTAGTTGGAAGAATAACAAGGAAAAAAGGATGTCATATGCTTTATGATAGATTTCAGTTTGCTATTACCAAATAATCCCATCTGTATACACTTAGTGGAGTTACGTGTGACAGAATACTTTGGTCCATCCAATTTGCTAAAATCTGTCTACATAATGACAAAGAAAGAGAGAAATTGAAATCCTGGATTCCTGCAGTTATGGCATAAACTTTACGACTTTCAGTAAACTGGAACCATGTCCAGATCTACATAGGACCTATTCAATTGAACACAAATGTATTAAGTATCTATTAGGAACAAGGTTAGGCACTGGGATATCCCTAAATTCCAAAGGGCATGAGTATTGATTTGAATATTGATGGCAGTATTCTTTCTAATCATGCATATTGTGACCCATCATGCACACTGTGAAATTTTTGTCCATATTCTTCCATAAATTCATCAATGTGTTGAGGAACTTCCTCACATTCTTTTGACATCATCAGGCTACGAACACAACACATACACTATCCATTGAATATTCATCAATCTCATAACATGACTAGACTACTTTCTTTTTCAATCACTAGGGGAAATTCTAGAACAAATAGAAAAGAGTTGACAATAGTAGGATGATAGGCATAGACAAGTAGTTATGATATAAGGTCAAATGTGTTAAGTGAATATAGTAAAGGAAATTCAATAGAGCAGAATCAGAAAATCATAAAGGATTATATCACTTCTATTTAGGGGGTTGGGAATCAGGAAATATTTCATAGACAAGGTATCATCACATAAAAATATTTCAACAGAGATTTGTGGGAAATAAATTCCAGGATTACATAGAGAATGTTTTGTATAAATGCATGGAGAATGAGAGAGTATAGAAAGAGAGAAAAAGACAGACAGGAAGACCTTGCAACCTACTTCCCAAATCAACATCTCCTTTATTATTTCCCAACTAGAATTTACCCTCAGAAATCTCATACTATAGCCTCCACAAGGTAAGAGCCTTTACCAAGTCCTATACCCTTCCTGAAGGGAATAAGCGCATTTAATGAAGACAAAGCAGCTTTTATTCCAACCTAAAAATTTTGGAAAATAGAGAGGATTCACAAGGAGTATTTAAACAAATGAAGAAAACATGTAAACAGCTCAATGATGCTGCATTAATTACTAATATAATTATATTCCTTCTCTGGCTTATCCAACTTTCCAACAATGTCCTGAAATCCTCCATATGAGAATCAGTGTCACGCTGTAGTTTGGAAGCCCCTAGAAGGGAACTGAACTTGGTAATGCTAGATAAGCAGCATCCCACTTTCTGATGATTTTCTCTTTCTCCTCACAGCGACACATTAAGATATCTTCTCCCCTCACAAAGGGAAATCAACTTGGAACTACTAGCAAGACAAGCAACTCCCTGTCCCATACAACTTACACCATATGAATAGTTCATGAAAATACCATGATAGAAAGTCTCCATCCTTCGAAGTGATTGAATCACTTGCTATGCCCCCATCCCCAAACACGAGAACCACAAGCCTAAGTTTTTCTTTACACAAAGAGTCAAGCTGCTCAAGAAATTCTTACTCTTTTAAATGAAAATAGGATTCTCACATTCTCAGATTTAAGGTGGCTTGTCAGACAAGCCCCTGAAGCTGGAGCTACCCAAGGAATCTCCACTTGCTATAAAGCTAGATTTCAAGACTGCCTAAAAAATCTCTACCTCTTTTTAACTAACGGGTCAAGGTGCAGGGGAACAAAATATTCCCAGGAGCTCCTCTCTTAGGCCATGGCACATATATCAGCCTTGGCCATGGCAGTTAAGTGGCACAATGGATAATGCACTAGATCTGGAATCAAATTCTGCCTTAGACACTTAATAATTGTGTGACCTTTAATAGGCTACTTAATCTCTGTCTGTTTCAGTGTCCTCAACTGTAAAATAGGTATAATAATTTTATTTACCACATAGGGTTGTGGCTATGATTAAATGAGATAATGTTCATAAAGTACCTGACAAATAATAGCCACTTATTCCCTTGCCTGGGTGCTTCTTTTGGCAATCATTAATTACTTTTAAATGGAAAAGAGGAATTGAATGTTGAGAATTGACCAGTATACCCTCGTTTTCCAGTTTTTTGCCACCACAAAAAACACGGCTATAAATATTTTTGTACAAGTCTGTTTATCTATGATTTCTTTGGGGTACAAACCCAGCAAAGCTATGGCTGGATCAAAGGGCAGGCAGTCTTTTAGAGCTTTTGGGCATAGTTCTAAATTGCCATCCAGCATGGTTGGATCATTTCAAAGCTCCACAGCAATGCATTAATGTCCCAATTTTGCCACATCCCTCCAACATTTATTACTCTCACCTTCTTTCATTTTAGCCAATCTGCTAGGTGTGAGGTGGTACCTCAGAGTTGTTTTGATTTGTATTTCTCTAATTAATAGAGATTTAGAACACTTTCTCATGTGCTTATTAATACTTTTGATTTCTTTGTCTGAAAATTGTCTATTCATGTCCCTTGCCCATTTATCAATTGGGGAATGCTTGATTTTTTATACAATTGATTTAGCTTCTTGTATCTTTGAGTTATTAGACCTCTGTCAGAGTTTTTTGTTATAAAGATTTTTTTCCCAGTTTCTTGTTTCCCTTATGATTTTGGTTGTATTGTTTTTGTTTGTACAAAACCTTTTTAATTTAATATAATCAAAACTATTTATTTTATATTTTGCAATTTTTTCTAACTCTTGCTTGGTTTTAAAATTTTCTATTTCCCATAGATCTGACAAGTATACTATTCTGTGTTCACTTAATTTACTTATAGTTTCCTTCTTGATATTCAAGTCATTCAGTCATTCTGAATTTATCTTGGTGTAGGGTGTGAGATGTTGATCTAAATTCTAAACCTAATCTCTCCCATATTGTTTTCCAATTTTCTCAGCAGTTTTTGTCAAATAGTGAATTTTTGTCCCAAAAGTCGGGCTCTTTGGGTTTATCATACACTGTCTTGCCGATGTCACTTACCTCAAGTCTATTCCACTAATCTTCCCTTCTTTTGTGGAATATATTTTATATATTGAATATAAATATATATATATATATATTTAACCATGCATGGCAGTTACAGAGTTTTCCAAACTACTAGAGGCAAGAATATAGCTGGAAATAAAAGTCAGGATATTTTCTTGGAAAAGAGCAGTTATATTGGAGAATCAAGGATTGGGAGAATAGAAAGATTGTTTTGCCCTCTGAACCATTAGTAAAGATAAGACTTTAGGGGCCCAAATGCCTCACTTGCTGCTTTTTCCAGAGGCACAGCTGTTCCCTACTTTTTCAGTATATAAACGAATAATAAAGCGCTTTGAGCTCCTTAGAGGGAAACAAAACAAAACAAAAAATTAAAAAAAAAAAAAAACAGGAGAGTAAATAATCCCCACTCCCAAGGTCTGTGCCAGAGGACTTCTCGAGCCAAGAGTGACTGCTGCAGTAGGCAGGAGTCCTCTAGCATTTCTCAATTTCTCTGACCATGCTGACAGGAATGAGGACATTCCATCCTATTTTGACATCTGTTGTTGATTGATAGGTTTGCACAGGCAATTGGTAACTCGTTGGCAGAAGCTGCAGCATCCCACCCGAATGCTTCTCCCGGAGCCAGCACACCAGGTCTTAGAGCCAATAGTGAATTGCTTCCAGAAGTAATTTACTTAGCTAAAGTAGGCTGTTTTCATACACTATATTCAGCCAGTATTCACCTTTCTAACCCCCAAGTATTTCAATACACCCACAGAAAACATTTCTGGTAGCCTAATCAGGAAGCTTGCTTTTTACCTCAGAGGATGGCTTCATCTCCAGATTGCTCATGTTTGTTCAGAAGGCACTTACCCCAGGATAATTGGGTCTTGATAATATTTTTCTGCTACTTCCCCTCCGAAGATAAGAAGAGTGGGAGGGGAATAGATCTTTTAAGTGAATTCAACAGAACAACTCTAACCTCGGCAACCCAGGTACAGAGCCTTCTCTGCTGCTATGGGACTTCTAAAACTTTCAAGGCAAGGAGGTGAAAGGAAGACCCAACTTATTACCATTATATCAATTGAACTGAACTTCTACTGCATACAGAATCTTGAGGGGATAAATTTAAGAGTAGCTGTAACAATTCAGCCAGCTATTGAAAATACCCCAAAGCCTGGATCTAACTTACCTTGCCAGGCTTCACTAATGGTATTCTGCATCCTATATTCTATGACCCACTGACACTGACCAATAACTCTACCCTGAAGTTGGCATGCCATCTTTCAATTACATTCCCTTATGCAGGCTGTCACATATGCCTAGAATGTATACTGTCTGATCACTATTAAATATTAGAATCTCATACTTCTTTCAAAGCTCAGCTTGGGTGTTGTTTTCTCCATGAACACTTCCCTGACTTGATCTCTTACTTTCCCAAACTCTTTATTTGTGATGGTAGTAATTATAGCAATGATAGTAGTAGTAGTAGCATTTATATAGCATCTACTATACATTTTTATTTTTAACTGAAAGCCATCAAAATATAAGAATAAAATTATTATATTATTACCAATGATAATGAAAGCAAGCTTTAGTCCTATAAGAACAGTGTGTCCATACAAAAGTTTAGAATAAGATAGAGAACCAGGTAGTAGGACAAATATCTTACCTTTCTGGGATATTTCAATTATCAGTTTTTCTAAGTGCAAGTGGTTAGACTATCTGTATTTTTCTCTAATCTTCCTAGAACTGATGACATTGCCAATAACCTTTGTGAGCTTAAGTAATGTTTTCAGAATATATTACTGGAGAACCACTGCTCTGGGACTCCATATCATAAAAAGGATCAAGTAATAGCACTCACCAAGTGAGAGTACTGACATCTAAGAGAAGGACAAGGTCAAAGGAAACCCAAATTCGGCTAAGCTCTAATAATCTTATGTCACTTGAAAGTGCAAGGACAGACATTTAAAACATAATTACTACATGATAACTATTTATAACAAAAAATCAAGGTATACAGGCATACCTTTTTTTATTGCACTTCACAGATATTGTTTTGTTTTGTTTTTACAAATTGAAAGTATGTGACAAGTCAAGCAAGTCTATCAGCAGCATTTTTCCAACAGCATGTGGTTACATAATGTTTCTTTGTCATATTCTGGTAGTTCTTGAAATATTTCAAATTTCTTCATCATTATTATATCTGTATGGTGGTTTGTGATCAGTGACCTTTAATGCTGCTGCTACCACATTGTTTTGGGGCACCACAAACAGTGTACATATAAGACAACAAACTTAGTTGAAAAAATGTTGCATATATTCTGACTTCTCCACCAACCTTCCATTTTCTATCTCTCTCCCTTTCCTCAGGCCTCCCTAATGGTCTCTAAGTGTTCAAAAGGCAAGTCAATCAATGTGCAAACTTCACTGTTGTCTTATTTTAAGAAATTGGTATAGACTTCCGGGAGGCAAGATGGTGGCTTAGAAGCAAAAGCCAAGTCCTCTGCAAAAACCCTTGCACACCAATCATATACAAAGCTCTTTGAAGGGGACACAAAAACAAATTCAACAGGACAGATCCTGGGACCTTCCTGCTCGATTCAACTTAAAAGGTACGCAGAGAAGGTTGAATTCCCCGGTTTAAGGAAAAGAAAGAAGAAGGGTCCTAGGACCCCTTCCCCACCTATTGTGTTAAGACTCCAGTGGTTGCTGGGGTCTCCAGGTGGGGACTCCAGCCCAGAGGGAGTGCTTTGCTGCCATGGTCACATGAGGCTCAGTGCTCTAATCACAGCTGGCAGGGAGGCAGTTGGAGGAGAGGGGAAAAAGAGAGAACAGTTTGTCCCCATTGCAGATGTTTCTTGCTGATGGTTTTAGATATATACTGTTTATTATTTTGAGGAAGGGTCCTTCTATTCCTATGTTTTCTAGTGTTTTCAATAGGAATGGGTGTTGTATTTTGTCAAAGGCTTTTTCTGCAGCTACTGAGATAATCATATGATCTTTGTTTGTTTGATTTTATTTTTACCCCTTACACATTCGACCCCTTTGCAAAATAATTTGTTAAGATTCCTTCTTTGCTTATTTTGTCAAATAATTTGTATAGATTGGGATTAGTTGTTTTTTAAATATTTGATAGAACTCAATTGTGAATCCATCTGGTCCTGAGAATTTTTTTCTTAGGAAGTTCCTTGATGGCTTGTTCCATTTCTTTTTCTGAGATGGGATTATTTAAGTATGCTATTTTTTTTCTTTTGTTAATCTAGGCAATTTATATTTTTATAAATATTCACCCATTTCACCTAGATGGTCATATTTATTTCCATATAATTGGGCAACATAGTTCTTAATGATTACCTTAATTTCCTCTTCATTATAGGTAAGATCACCCTTTTAATCTTTGATATTCTTAATTTGATTCTCTTCTTTCTTTTTTGATTAGATTAACCAGTATTTCATCTATTTTATTTATTTTTTCAAAGTACTAGATCCTAGTCTTATTTACTAGTTCAATAGTTCTTTTACTTTCAATTTTATTAATTTCTCCTTTAATTTTTAGGATTTCCAATTTAGTTATTATCTGGGGATTTTTAATTTGTTCTTTTTCTAATTTTTTAAGTTGCAAGCCCAATTCGTTGATCTCCTCCCTCTCCATTTTGTTGACATGGGCACTCAGAGACATAAATTTTCCCCCTGAGTACTTCTTTGGCTATATCCCATAGATTTTGATATGTTGCCTCCTCATTCTCATTCTCTTTAATAAAGTTCATAATTGTTTCTATGATTTCTGTTTTAATCCATGAGTTTTGAAGAATTAGATTATTTAGTTTCCAATTAATTTTAAATTTCCCTTTCTGTGGACCCTTGGCAATTATAATTTTTATTGCATCATGATCAGAAAAGGTTGTATTATTTCTGCTTTTCTGTATTTGTCTGCAATATTTCTATGCCCCAGTACATGGTTGATCTTTGTATATGTACCATTTACTACTGAAAAGAAGGTCTATTCCTTTTTATCCCTACTCACCTTTTTTCCAAATATCTATTAACTCTAATTTTTCTAACATTTCATTTACTTCCCTTACTTCTTTCTTATTTATTTTTTGATTTGATTTATCTAGTTCTGAAAGGGGAAGGTTGAGATCCCCAATTAGTATGATCTTATTATATATTTCCTTCTTAAATTCCTTTAAATTCTCCTTTAGAAATATAGATGCTATACTATTTATTGCATAAATGTTTAGTAATGATATTACTTCATTGTTTATAATACCTTTTAGCAAAATGTAATTTCCTTCCTTATTTCTTTTAATCAGATCAGTTTTTACTTTGGCTTTGTCTGGTATCATGATTGCTACTCCTGCTTTTTTTAACTTTAAATCAGTGATTCCCAAACTTTTTTGGCCTACCTCCCCCTTTCCAGAAAAAATATTACTTAGCCCCCTGGAAATTAATTTTTTTTAATTTTAATAGCAATTAATAGGACAGATAAATGCACCTGTGGCCATCACCACCCCCCAGATTACTGCGGCACCCACCAGGGGACAGTGGCACCCACTTTGGGAATCACTGCTTTAGATGATGCATAATAAATTCATATCATTATATACATCATATCATCATAATCAACTTACTTCACCCTCTTTCTCAATAATTTCCTTCTATCTTCTCTACTAGTAAGAGTAATTTTTGAGAATTATAGAAATCTTCCTTCTATGTAGACATATAAACATTTTGACCTTAATGAGAACCTTAAATTTTCTCTTTCTTATTTACCTTTTGGGGCTTCTCTTGTGTCTCACATTAGGACTTCAGATTTTTTTGTTTAGGTCTAACTTATTCCTCAGGAATGCTTGGAAACCTTATATCTTTTTGAATGACCATTTTTCCCCTGAAATAGTATGCTTAGTTTTGCTGAATAGATGACTCTGGTTTGAAACCCAAACCTTTGGCCTCCTAAATATCATATTCCGTACCTTTTGATCCTTTAATGTGGAGGCTGCTGGGTCCTATGTGATCCTAATTGTAGCTCCATGGTATTTGAATAGTTTCTTTCTGGCTGCTAAAAGAATCTTCTCTTTAGCTTGATGACTCTTGAATTTAATTTTCCTCTGTCAGTTTTGGTTCCCCTTATTCAATTGGCTCATTTCTTCTTGCATCACTTTCCTTTTTTTTTCATCAGTTTCATTTCTCTTCCCTACTTTTCCTCTGCCTCTCTTAATTGCTTTTTGAAATCTTTTTTGAACTTTTGAGAATTTGTGTTAAATCTATATTTTCCTTTTGGACTTTGCATGTGTTCCCTTTGCTTTCACTGTCTCCTTCTGTGTCTATACCCTGATCTTTGTCTCCATAAAAGTTTTTTAGAATTATGTGCCTTTTTTGTTGTCCTATCTAATTACAGGTAGGGTCTGTTTCCTGGGAAGTTGGAGTACCCTCTTAAACTTCAGTTCTTGCTTGATGTTATTCTCAGCTTATTTTTATTGGATGGATCTGAGGGCTGAGAACTCTGGGAGTTCCCTCCCCCTGTTGATTCAATAGACCTTTGAGATGCAGATGGCTTAAGGACCTGCCTCAGGCTTGGGAGAAAGCTTTTGATTACACTCTGACCTTTATCAGGCCAGGTGCTGATCAAATTCTAGCCCCAGGCTTAGTTTTTGGTCTTATTATGTACTTGATCCAATCAGACACACCTTTGATTGATCTGTCCTGGAGCTCCACCCTGAGCTTTTGGGGTTTTCTTTTCTTGAAAGTTTCACTCTCTCTCTCTCATTGTTGGTTCTTTCACTCCTATATTTGTTTTTGATGATTTAATCTTGGTCAGAGAGGATTCTTGTGGTGACATGGAGCAGCTCTGGTTTACTCCTCCATCTTGGCTCTGTCCCTGAAAGTGAACTAAGAGGATCTCTCGAAATAAAGTATTTTTTAAAACTCTTACCTTCTGTCTTAAAATCAATACTACATATTGATTCCAAGGCAGAAGTGTGGTAAGGGCTAGGCAATGGAGCTTGTCAAGAGTCACACAGCTGGGAAGTGTCTGAGGCCAGATTTGAAAACAGGACCTTTGGACCTGGCTGTCAATACACTGAGCTACCCAGCTGCCCCATATAGTATTTTTAAATAAGGTATGTGCATATTTTTTCTAGACATAAAATTATTGTACACTTAATAGACTAGATGCCATAATGGTACCCTATGTCATGGGTGCCAAACATGGCATGCAGAGCACTCTCTGTGGGCACATAGCCACTCCTTCTACAACCCCAACCTCCTATGCCTGAGTTTGTTACTAAAAAGGCAGAGGAACTCTGGCAGAGCTATTCTTCTCCCTGTCTCTACATTTAGTGAGGACATTCCTTACTTCACCCACCCCTCTGCCTAGCAGCCCAATGGGAATGCTTTTTCCCTCCACTATGTGAGATAAGGCTGGGAAGTGGGGAAGGGCCCACAGGGCACTTGGTGGTGAGGAGGAGCATAGCACATGGTCTCTGGGTGGGGGAGGGCACAGCACTCTGCCTTGAGGGGAGATGGGGGGTGGGGCAGGTCCCAGCTCAGAACTCCATCTCTAAAAGACTAGAGTATAGCATGAACATGACTTTTAGATGCACTGGGAAACTAAAAAATTCTTGTGACTCACTTTATTGTGATATTCATTTCATTGCAGTGGTCTAGGACTGAGCCTGCAATATCTCTAAGGTATGTCTATATGTCTATATGATGCAGTAGAAGGAGAACTAACTGGCTTTGATTACAGAGGATTACTTACAATTAAATTCTCTTTCTGACATTTGCTACGAACATGACTATAGGCAATCCACTTATCTTGATCTCAGCCCCCTCATCCATAAAATGAAGGTGTTACCTAGCAGATGGGCTAACATGACAGCAAAGGAAAGTAATAATGTTGGGGGGGGGTTATGGCAAAAATGGGACATTAATGCATTGTTGGTGGAGTTGTGAATTGATCCAACTATTCTGGATGGCAATTTGGAACTATGCACAAAGGACTTTAAAAAACTGTCTGTCTGCCCTTTGATCCAGCCATACCACTGCTGGGTTTATACGCCAAAGAGATACTAAGGAAAAAGACCTGTACAAAAATATTTTAGCCTCATTCTTTGTGGTAGCAAAAAATTGGAAAATGAGGGGATACTCTTCAATTGGGGAATGGGTGAACAAATTGTGGTGTATACTGGTGATAGAATACTATTGTGCTCAAAGGAATAATGAACTGGAGGAATTCCATGTGAACTGGAAAAACCTCCAGATATTGATGCAGAGTGAAAGGAGCAGAACCAGGAGAACCTTATACACAGAGATGGATACATTGTGGCACAATCGAATGTAATGGACTTCTCTACTAGCAGCAATGCAATGATCCAGGACAATTCTGAGGGACTTATGAGAAAGAACACTATACACATCCAGAGAAAGAACTGTGGCAGTAGAAACCCAAAAGAAAAATAACTGCTTGATCACATGGATTGATGGGGATATGATTGGGGATGTAGACTCTAAATGATCACCTTAATGCAAATATTAATAATATGGAAATAGATCTTGATCAATGACACATGTAAAACCCAGTGGAATTGTGCACTGGATATGGAAGGGGTTTTGGGAGGAGGGGAGTGAAAGAACATGAATCATGGCACCATGAAAAAATATTCTAAATTAGTTAATTTAATTTAATTTTAAAAATAAAAAGATAAAATGAAGGTGTTAGACCAAATAACTTCTAATTTCCCTTCCAGCTCTAAATCCATAATCCTGTCTGCATGTCAATCCCACCCCATGCCTTATACATGATATCTACATGTTCTTCTCCATTGAGGAAAAGAAGGTACTAATACCAGAAAGGAGGAGAAGAAACTATTATCCAAATAAAATTTCCAAATTGACAAACTTTTTTTTTTAAAAAGTCAGTCAGAAAAATGATGCAGAAATTTCTAACTTCAACATTTGTAGTCATGCTTGACTCCCATTAGAATAGACTAAAAACTTGATCTATGGAAAGCAAGTGAGATGATCAGGGTATGAAGTTGGAAATTTTGAGATATGCATATTCTGACTGTCTCCAGACTCTGATGAGCCTCAGTTTTGTTTTGTTTTGTTTTGTTTTGTTTTATCTGCTAAATGGGATAATAATACCTGCCCTACCTAGCTTCATAGTTATGAAGAAAAAGTGAGATAATGGATGTAAAAATAATTTGCAGAATTAAAAGCAATAAATAGGAAGACAAAATTGTTGTCATTATACAACTAGAAATAGCATTGGAACAAAGTACTAGGTTTAAATTAAGTTAAAGTTATCACAGGTTAAGTCCACTACTCAGAAGCTTAGGAACATCTCTCCACTCAGCAGCCTAATAGGCACTAATACCCTCCCTGTAAATCTGCAAAGTATTCAAAGGAGATTTTGAAGTCAATATATGTACTAAAAAATTCACTGAACCCACGACTTTGGAGACCTGGATTCTAGTTGCATATCTACCACTAATTAATTAAAGTGAGCTTGGACAAGTCACTTCTCTCTGAACCTCAATTTCTCCATCTAGAAATGAGATTTGGTGGGCGATCTATAAGGAAGAAATGGCTTCCTTTGAACCCCTTTCCTGACAAATCACCCTTTAAAGATAATAAACCCTTTTGTGTTTCAACAGACCTATTAGTATAATTTGTCTGTTAGTTATTAAGAGAGGGAAGAAGAGGCAAAGAACCAACATAGTCTGGGCTTGAAGGGAAGCCGGGGTATCCATCTTGAAGGAAGGTGTAATTTCAAAACAAGTCCCTTCCTGTGAAATTAACTAAACCCTGTTTGTTAATTTCAGTTTAGTCTATTTCCCTCTGCCTGTGTTTGAGTCTAAGTCCCAGTCTGTAAAGCCTGCTGTTTGTCTGTTTAGTTTAATTTCTCCTCTCCCTGAAGATCTCTGTTTCCCTTCTGTGTTATACTCCTGACTTCAGCCCTAACAGTTGTCTCAGGAACCTCAGGTGGGGGAAGGGAGGCAAAGATGTTGTCTGAGTAAGGACCAGCCTTTAACTCAGCTTACAAATGCTATTGCTATCTAAAGGGAATAAATGATGATTGACTAGTTTCTCTATATCTAATATTGTCAAATAACAATTAACCCTTCACAAATTTGAACTCCTCTCTAATTATTCTCCTTATTAACTCCATAGACATATAAGGTAAGGGAGGGAAGGTAGAAAATAATATTAGGGAAGGAAGATATAAAGGGTTTATCCAAAATAATAATTTCTTAAGTAAATATATCAAAGCTAGGCTAAATTTCAATACTACAGCTAGGTAAGGAAGCAGCTCAGCTGATCAGACAACCTCCCTCCACTGGAGACCCTAATCAACTGTCCTTTCCTCAAGATTCCAAATTCCTAACAGCTTTTGGAACTCAGCCAAAGCTAGAAAAAACCATATGACCCCTTCTCTATACTACATTACTTAGCACCTACTATGTGCCAAGCACCTTACAAATGCTATCTTATTTGATCCTCACAATAACTCTGGGGGGTAGATATTATTATTAACCTTATTTTACCATTGAGGAAATTCAGAAAATCAGAGGTTAAAAGTTGTTTTGTCTGGGGTCACACAGATCCTATTTTGAAGCCAGATTTGAACTCAAGTCCTCTTGATATCAAACTTGACACTATCTACTATACCACCTACTTGTCTCTTATAATTAGATCTTGGGATCAAGGTCAAGTGGAAGAGCCAAAGAATAGGTGATCCTAAAGCTAAATAGTGGTTCCACTGATCAGAATTAGGAAACTTGAAGGAGTAATTAATTTCGATGGGAAAGTAATGAGTTTAGTTTTAGACATAGGATGTTTGAGGAAACAATAGGACAACCAAATGGGAATGTCTACCAGATAATTAGAGACATGAGCTTGAAGCTGCCAGGTCCAAGTAAGAGTCACAGACCACATCAGTCTTTATGGGAAATAACTATAACTTCGAAGAAAAGAGAAATCAGCAGGCCAGCAAGCAAGAGACTTCATTGTTTTCAATAATATTTCTACTCTCAGAACACAGCCACCAATGGCAACAGCATCCTACAAAGAGGAAATTTATATGTACACATAAAAAAATTATTACATAATATTTATAATTCATAATTTATAATATAATATTTATAATATATGTATATATATTTTATTACATATATTTGGGATTATAAATAGAGGAGATATAGATATCTAGGAGACAAATCTATAGGAGACAGATACACACACATATCCTCTGCTGTCACAGGCTTCCTATTCAGACACCTCCTCAGACCTTAAGGTCCTGCTTGAACTAAGATAGACAAAATAAAATCTCCTTAGGTACACTGACAGCAATCTCAGAGTACTGGGATGTCAGTCCTTTGTACTGAAATGCTTTGCTATTGTTTGAGACACTGGTACACAGGGTGGTAGAAAGCATTGCCCTTAAAAAAATAGGAAGAAATCATCCTGTAATGGAAATGGCTAAAACCCCAGGCTTACCTCGTTTGGTCTCTAAAATGAGATTTGAGCCCTTCCAACCTCTCTGATAATGATGGCGGCTCACTGGTATAAGCAAAATCGGACGGCTGATCTATTTATATCAGTGATTGTTTTGGCAGCAGCTTGGGGCACTCATATCCATTCATAACTGTCCTGAGGGGTGGGCCTCATGGCTTTTTCCTGCCTATCCATTTTACTCGACAGTTCACATTTCTGGCAAGTTCTGTCTTTTCCTGGATCTGCCTTGCCAGTCTCCATACTCTCCATTATGCTGAATTCTTACAACCTATTGCCATGTGCACATGCTTCACTGAGCACGCCTATTATTTCATTTAGGACATGAGTACATTTCTATCCACTGACATACATTCATTTACTTCTTGTAATTTTTTTTTAAACATGGACAGGAAAGCATTGGTTTTGGAAAAGTTCTCTGAAAGCAAAACCAGCAAAGTGAACAAATCCAATCGTTAAGATGGAGAAGCAATTGTCATCATTGGATTTAGTTTCTGTGTCTATAACTTGCCTGTTGATCTCTATTGGGAAGAAAAGTCATTCAATTTTCTGTGTATCAATTATTTAGAAAATCAAGGCAGGATATAATTTAGAAAATTAAGACAGAATGCCACATCTTTTAAGGCTATAGTTGCTTTTGTATAGTTTATGGAGGTCATGTAAGGGATAAGCAGTGAGGCTTAATTATATTGCTCTAAATCTATTATTTATCTATTAATTTAGATTATTCATTAGAAGGACAATACTGAAGCTGGAGCTTACTTTTACTACATCATGAAAAGGCAGGATTCATTTGTAATAATGTTGAGAAAACATGCTGATGTTAGGAAAAATTTGAAAGCAAAAAGAGAAGGAGAAGAGGATGAGATGGATAGATAAATGTTGTAAAAACAATGAACATGAGCTTGGACAGACTTAAGGCTGGTAGGGAAGTATAGAAGAGCCTGGTATGCTATGGGCCATGGGATCATGAAGAGTCAGACTCTAATCAAAGCAACAAAGCTATTATCCTATGATTGCTCCTAGAATATTAATTTGCCTCTCTCTAAGAAAAATCTAAATATAATTAATCAATAAATATTTATTAAGTGTCTCCATATATGCCATTCATTGTGCTAAGGGCAACAGTGGAAGTTACTAGCACAGTATGTAAAATTACAGAAATACAGACTCAGAACTAATAAACAGTGTCGTGATTATTTACCTTGAAAGAATTATTTGCTTTCCAAAAGTTTTAATTCCAGATTTTATTTAAGAGACAATTCCCCAGTTGCATTTAAAAATTATTTACATTTACAAAATTATTATTTGCCCAAAACTTGTTATGAAAAGATGATACAAAATTGAATTTACATGAATTAGGGAACATAGGTATTTGACCTATTTGAATCCAGACTCATCATATCAGTCTTCAAGAAATTATGAATATACCAAATTGACCAGTGATTAAAGTCAACCTCTAACTTCTTTTGTGTAATGCTTCACAAAGGAATACATTTTTAAAAGCATATTGACTGACTAAAGTACCTCCAGAAAACATCAATGAGGATAATACAAGGACTGGAAATCCAAGCATACAGATTGGTTAAAAAACCTGGGGACATTTAGCTTAGAAAAAAAAATTGCTTTCTTCAACTTATTATCTTCAGCTGCATTAAGGATTTTCAGTTGGAAGAAGAATTTAACTTATTTTTTGCATAGCCCCTGAGAAAAAAAAGTAGGAGCAATGGGTAAAATTTATTAGGAAGTTGCTATATTTTGATGCAGCATAAGGAAGAAATTCATTGTCTAAAATTGTAATTTTACATAAAAAAAATAGTATGGAGGTCAGTTAATCAACCAATAAGCATTTATTAAATGCTACTCTCTATAAAAAACTAAGCACCTACTATGTGCTAAGTGCTAAGGACAGAAGAAAAGGCAAAAGATAGTCCCTGCTCTCCAGAAGCTAACAATCTCATGGATGAGACAACATACAAACACCTATGTATAAACAAGCTATAAAGGGAAACTCTAAGAAGGCACTAGACCTAAGAGGGACAGGGAAAGATTTCCTATAGAAGGTGAGATTTTTAACTTGAACTCATAGAAAGCCAGGATGCCCATTTATTCATACTGACATGCTTGCCTTGATAATGACCATATAAATATGTTCAGAAGGGCCTCACAAGTCTAAAATGACCCCTGATCCTTCTTTTCTTCTGCCCCAAGAATTATTCCAGGAAGAGAAGAAATATATTTCATTTGAGATGGCATGTACTTCATGATTTATTACTCTACTCTAAAGATTTTCAGTAAAGGGAAGCCTTCACCACCTTCTTCTGGATGCCCTCCAGTTTATCAGTGGCCTAAATTGGGGCACTGATAACACAACACCCTAAGTGAAATCTCATCAAGGCAGGGTTCAGTAGGACCATATCCTTCTTTTTCTTGGAAGACAGACCTCTCTTTGCTTTCTAATTATTTAAAAAATTGAGTTAAAATTTTAAAAATTTATTTTTTTCTTTTTAATTATAAACTTAATCACCAATGAACACAAACATTTCAGGTACAAAGAAGGACAGGAAAAAGGATTGTGTAAGTAACTGCAAGTTTCTGTTTGACATATTATAGACAATTTTAAAAGATATATATATATATATATATACAGACACGGATAGTAAATTTAACAAGGTAATAAAATTGTTCCAACCCACATGCACATTTTTCTTATATGCATTTAAAAATTGTTATTGATTTTATTTTTTTCATGTCTCTCACTACACATTCTCCCTCATTCTATTCTTAAAGAGGTTATAGATATTCATTGTATTATTTACTACATATATACATATAAATACTACAATATTATAGCTAATTTGTACAGTTAGATAAAACAAATCAATACATTGATCATTTCTAAAAATGTATGTCTGATTCTATACCTCTCTAGTCAATTACTTCTATGCAAAGAGGTGGTAGGTGTAACATCTTTTGAAGTTGTGGTTCTTTACTGTTTTTGTCAAAGTTCTGAAATCCTGCAAAGATCTTTTTTCCCTTCACATTATTATTGTGTTCACCATGTGAATTTTTCTCCTGGTTTTTGTCTTATTTGGAATTTTGGGGGTTCCATTGAGAGGTATCTGAGGCCACATTTGAACCCAGGATCCCCTGACTCTAGGCCTGGTGCTCTGTTCACTGAGCCACTCCACTGCCCCCTCATCAAAATATTTTTAACTCTTTTAGGAGTAATTTCAGGGGGGTAATGTATAATTCTTAGAAGGAAATGTATGTTTTGTAATCTGTAATGTAAAGTTTAAATTCTTTTGAGAGTAATTTCAGGATAAGAAAATTGTCATCTCCCCTGAATCCAGACAATGAACCCATTTGAAGATGCCTAAAGAGCCTTCACTGAATCATGAAGATCCAAATTGAACTTTGGGGTGCAGTTGATTGAACTATGGGCAGTTGAATGAGTTGAATGCATTTGTTTTTAAATGTACACTCTTATGCCAATAGGGGACTGCTCCAAATTGGCTTTTTGTCAATGCGGCTAGTTTTTATCCTCTTTCTTTTATCCCCAAATTCCTGTAATTTAGAAGTTGACTATGTTTTATAAGATCCACCGAAAAAGATCAGTCTTTTTTGCTGGATCTCAGGGGGGAAATGTGTTATTTGGAATTTGGGGGGTTCCATTAAGAGGTATTTGAGGCTCCTTTGAGCCTTGGAATACTTAGATGTGTGACAGACTTCCTGTGGACATTTAGGGGACTTTGAAACTACATTTTCCATGATTCAATGGGTTTCCGGTTTTGACGTGATGATGTCAACCAACATGAACCAATGTAGAGCATGGCTTAAATTGGGTGGTCAGCCTTGGAACTTCCCCTCTTTGGGTACAGAGGGAAGGTACGGAAGGTAAATGGCTAAAGGTGGCAGTTTTGAACCATTTTTTTATTTTACCAAGATGGCCCTAATTAAAATATTACTTCTCCTTTTAATATCACTCTATTATTTTTAAATATTACATTTTGCTCATTTTCTCTGCCTCAGTTCATACAAATATTCCTGAATTTGTTATATTTGTTGTTTCTTTTGACAGGCACCATTAAATTTTATCCCATTCATATCTCAAAAAATGTTTAGCATTCTCCAATTAATAGGCACATAATTTTCTTCTAGTTCTTTTCTACAACAAAAAATATTATTATAAGTATTCGTGTAGATCTAGTTCCTTTTGATACAACTTTGATTTTGTGCAACTATTCTAATAATATCACTAGATCAAAAGGTATTTATGATTTAATGACTCATTAGAGGTATGGTTCACAATTGTTTTTTTCTTTTTAGTACACTTCAGTTTATTTTTTAAATTCATTTATTTGTTTGTTTGTTTCATTAAAATTCCCAAGTATCTTCTTCTCTCTGTCCCTGCCCTCTCTACAGTAGAGAAGGCAACATTTGACAAAAATATATATATTTATATATAAAAATATGTCTTGCTTGTATCTATCAATTATTTCTTTGGAGGTAGAAGTGTTACATATAGGAACAGAATAATTATTCTTCAAATAATTATTCTGTTCCATATGTAATGTTCTCTTGGTTCTGCTCATTTCATTCTTTTTAATTTCACATAGGTCTTTCATGGTTTTTTTTAATTAACCTGCTTGTCATTTCTTACAGCACAGTATTATTCTATCACAATCATATGCCACAACTTGCTTATTCACTGTCCAATTGTTGGGATTCCCTCAGTTTCCAATTCTTTGCCACCACAAAGAGAGCTGCTATAAATATTTTAGAACATGTAAGTTCTTTTCATTTTTGCCCTGATCACCTTAGGAAATAAACCTATTGTTGATGATCCTGGGACAAAAGGTATATACAATTTTATAACTCTTTAAGCATAATTCCAGATTGCTCTCTAAAATGTTTAGATCAATCCACGGTTTCACTAATAATCCCTGTTTTTCCACATCCCCTCCAACATTTATCATTTTGCCTTTTTAAAATTTTAGGTAATCTGATATATATAAGATTATATCTCAGAGTTGTTTGATTTGAATTTCTCTAATCAATAATGATTTAGATCATATTTCATATAGTTATATATAGCTTTGATTTCTTCATCCCAAAACTCTATTCATATTCTTTTAAATTTGGCAAAGTTCTCCATACTACTTAAGATGAAGCCTCTATCCAAGAAACTGCCTATAAACATTTGTTCCCAATTTTTTCCTTTTATTTTATTCTTGGTTAACAGCATTGAGTTCAATCCATAAAAACCTAAAACAATGAGATGATTCCTGAGAAGAATTGGTAATCACTCTTCTGAGTTTTAGCTTGACCATCTACATAAGAAAAATCAAGTGGATCAAGAAAATTTATTGCCCAGATTACAAAAAAAACCCTTTATTATAGCTTTCTAGTCTTTATATCTAGGTTGGTGATACAGAATCAATTTCCCATATTTTTTAGCTTAAAATGTTTTTGGTCAAATTTGCAAGATAAAAAGGCAAATGCATACTTTCTAGTCTGTGAAACATGTACTCCTTCCCTGGTAAATAGCTTGTCATTCCCATATATTTTGTCTAGAAATTCAAATTTCAGGCTCAGTCACCATTTTTAAATAGCTGTTTATTTCTTATCCCAATCAATATATGTTGAGGCACAGGAAAATGCCACAAGGCAATGGTTTTCAAGTGTATTATAGTGATTTCATCATTTTTAATAGTAAGAAATTGTCACTCTTCATATTTTTCATAAGAATTTTGTGAATGTGAAATCCCCTACCTCTCTTGATTATATCAGTGTCAGCAGTTTTTCCTAATTTGATTATTTTGTGATCATAGACCTTAAACTTTTCTGAAAATAATTGATATGATTCTATCTAAAATATTTTCTGTATCTGAATCATATAAGCAATTTTTAGTTCAGTCCTATACGAACTATAGTAATTGATTATAAGTATTAAATATTTCTAAAAAAAGTAATCACTTAATTCTGAAAGAATCATTTCTAAGAAGAATCACATAGCAGGCATAAGGTTTTCTGTCACTTCTCTCTTTGCTCTATTATGTAAAGTTGTTTAAACACACCCATATAATCTGATTTTGTTTGATACTTAATCTATAGAGATATCTGTATAGATATCTGGATTCTTGAGGAACTATAAATCTTTCTGTATTCTTGGGGAACTATAATCATATCTGATAAAAATTATTGTATCTTTAGTATAAATTTTTGGGTATATATGGAGGCCACTCACAAGGGTCTTTGGTTCCTAACCAGAGTCTGGCTTTATTGTGTGACTGGCCCTCTCTCAATAAATCTATTTCTTTTTGGCTTGGCTTATTTTACTTTTTTGTGTCTTGTCTAATAAATTTTCATCATAATTTATACAAATATTTTTCAACTTGCATTTTATTCTAGCAAAATTAAGAATTTTTAAAAATAAATCTAACTAGTTAATAAAGCTATTTAATTTAAAATTAAACCTGACACACAGGATAAGTGAGGAAGGGTCACTTTCTCATCCCCCATTTCTATGTAGGTCCACTGTCTGTGGTTCAGTGATGTCAAATTCCTTCTACCTTTTGGGACAAATTCCCCAGTGTTAATCTTATTTTACTGTCTTTGATTTAGACTTTATTTTAATTGAGCAAATTGAATATATTCAAAGAGGTATTGTATTTTTTAAATCCAGTGATTATAGTTACTTAATGTCATTCCTTTGAAATTCTAACACCTCCTGAGAGAGGGATGCATCCTACAGTTTACAGTATTCTGCTCTAAGTTCTTCCATTTCTTAATCAAGATTTTGTAGTCTTTGACAATACATTTTAGCTTCCTTCTAGCAGCATTATTTGGGTGTATGTGATTTCCAGTATCAAAGAATTTGAGAGTTAATCCACCATCTGTGGACATAGTCCATTCCAATTGCAATAGTTTTAACTTAGTTTCTCTGACATCAAGCCATAATTGGCCTCTTCACAGTTTCCATCCACTGATCCTTATTCATCCCTCTGGGGCCAAACAGAAGAAATCTAATCCTTCCTCCACATGATAGCCCTTAAAATTCCTGAAAATAGTTTTCATGATCCCCTTGAGTCTTCTCTTCTCTGGGCTAAACATACCCTAATTCTTTCAACCTTTTCTTATATGACATAGACTCAAGACTTTTTATCATACAAATCACTCTCCCCTGGACATTCTCCAGCTTATGAATGTCTTTCTTAAACCCTGATGCCCAGAACTCAATATATTACTCATAGATGAGGTCTCATGAGGGCCAAATATAGTCTATCACCTACCTATTCCTGGAAGTTATGCCACAATTAATGCAGCCCAAGATTGTATTCGATTTTTTTTGGTTATCACATAACATTGATGATTCATATTGGACTTGTGGTTCATTAAAAACTACTTTTTAAAGATTTTTTTTAAGAATAACTGTTGTCTACCATGCCTATACTTGTGAAGTTAGGTTTTTTTTGGACCCCAATATAAGAATTTGCATTTTTCCTGACAAACTTAATTTTCAAAACCCCAAATTTACCTTTGTCTGGTGGGAATTTGGCCTCAAGAAACTCCCAGACTAACCTTTTGTCCCAGACTGATAGGCCATCAAGTACCCATTGAGCACCCTGGATAGGAGTAGTAGAGTAGCAAAGTCTTAACTACCCTTTTTTGTCTTCTTAGTTTATCTTATTGTATCTATGCTGCCCCCAGATACCCTTGCCTAGGGCTACAACCTCTTTCCCAAGCCCCTTTGTCACCAGTTAGTTGTTTCTTTTGGATTATATTCCCTAAGGCAGTGATGGTGAACCTATGGAATGGATGCCAAAGATGGCACACAGAGTGCTCTCTGTGGGCACACATGCTGCCCTCTCTCTCACCCCAGAGTTCATTACTAGAAAGGCAGAGGGACCTGGGAAAAGCTGTTCCCCTCTCCCTCTCCACCAAGTCTGATGACATTTTTTCACATCCCTTGCCCTTCTACCTAGCAGCCCAATGGAAGCACACAGAAGGTAAGGTGGGCAGCTCACAGGTGGCAGAACTGGAGGGGAGCAGAGCGCGTGGACCACTTCCCTCCCTTTTGCTGAGGACATTCTTCACTTCACCTACCCCTGCATCAAGCAGCCCAATGGGAGGGCTTTCTCCCTCCCCTGTGTGGGATATGAGTATGTGGGGAGCACCAAGCACTTGATGAGGTGCTAAAGGGGTACTAAGGCTGAGGGTGGGATGGGGAGGAGCCCAGCACTCCATCTCTAAAAGGTACACCATCACTGCCCTAAGGTACAAATACAAGCTCTAGTTTATTTGGATGGAAATCCCCATTCCTGATGGGTTTTTCCCCAAAGACATTGCTCCCATGGTCTCAGAAATTGGCTCTGTGTGGTGCTGTTTGTGTGTTTTACTCTGAATGGTGGCCATAAGAGCATTGTCTCCCTTGTCCTGATTAAAGAGGGCATTTTTTTGTAACTGCTTTGGTAGTTCTGAATTTTTTTCAGGTTGACAATCCCTTTGAATTCAGGCTAATCAGCTTCAGCTCAATGCTCTAGACTCTGAAGATCATTTTGAATGATAAATATGCTTCCAAGTATTTCACTATCCCTCCTAGGCTTTTGTTCTTGTTATTCAGTCATTTCAGTCATGTCTAACATTTCATGACACTATTTATGGTTTTCTTGGCAAAGATACTGGAGTGGATTGCTATTTCCTATTTTAGCTCATATCACAGATGAGGAAATTGAGGCAAACAGGGTTAAGTGATAAATATACTCAGGGTCAGAGAACTAGTAAGTGTTTAAGTCTGAATTTGAACCCAGGTATTCAGGATTCCAGGCCTGGTGCTCAATACACCTAGCAGCCCTCACACTATGTTATCTTAATCCAAATCATTGAGAAGAATGTTAAACAGCATATAGTCAAGTAGAGATCACTGGCAGCTTTTTACCTAGTTAACACTCACCTGTTAACTACTTTTTTTTTTTTAAACCCTTGTACTTCAGTGTATTGTCTCATTGGTGGAAGAATGGTAAGGGTGGGCAATGGGGGTCAAGTGACTTGCCCAGGGTCACACAGCTGGGAAGTGGCTGAGGCCAGGTTTGAACCTAGGACCTCCTGTCTCTAGGCCTGACTCTCACTCCACTGAGCTACCCAGCTGCCCCCGTGTTAACTACTTTTTGAGTGCAACTATCCAACCAGTTATGAATCCTTCTGATTGTGTTATCTAATCCAGATCTCTCCATCCCCACTACAAGAACAGTGACAACCTTTTTTATGGAACCCCTAGATTTAGCTTTGTCCCTTGGGAACTTGTCTTCAAACTCTCAGACTGACCCTTGTTTTAGACTGAATAATGGACCATTAGGCATCCATTGAGCACCCTGAATAGGAGTCCTAGAGATACTCAAACCTCAGTACCCTCTTTGTTTTAGAAGTATCTACACCTCTCCCAGGTAGTTCACTCCTCTTTCTTTTGCCTCAATGTAAGCTAATCAATTGTCCTTCCTGTCTTTTATTCCCCAAAGGGTATATAAGACCCCAAGTTCTTCTGTTCATTGGAAAATCTCCTGCCAGGTGGATTTTTCCCAGAGATCACATCCCCCAGAGTCCCAGAGCTTCTTTCTGTGTGGTACATTGCATGTGACTCTGTGTGGTGGCCATTAAAGCATTGTGTCCCTTGTCCTGATATTCCTTCTAACTACTCTGGTAGTTCTATATTTTTCAAGGTTGATAACAGTGTGAAATAATTTACTAAAGGATTTTTTAAAATCCAGGTTAACTATATCCACAGCATTCCCCTCATCTACTATTTTAATGATCCTTCCAAAAGCAGAAACGAGTTCATCATCCGTGGCCTATTCTCAATGTATCTATGGCTCTGAGTCTTTGTAATAACTATTTCCCTATCTAAATGCTTGCCAACCATAATTGTAATGATCCATTCCAGAATTTTCCCAGGAATTCAAATCAAGCCCTTAAGCTTATAACTTATGGATTCTCCATTTTATATATATATATATACATATATATATATATATATATAATCTGCCCTTCTCCAGTCATGTGATACCTTTTTTCCAAGATAATTGAAAGGAGATAGCAGTCAACCATTTTGATCAGTTTTAGGAGGTTTACTCTTGTGACTTGGATTTAAATCACAGGAAAATAACTACCCTTTCTATTATTCCTCTCATGTTGACAAACAGCTTCCTCAGTAATCTGAGCAAAGTTTCTGACTTCTATTATTCTTCTTTTCTTTTGATCCTTACCTGAAGAGCCTGCACCGGAAGACTTCTATAATGCTACTTTATCATTCCTACAAGAAGCAACTACTCCTTCCTCATAGCATTCAGTTACCACATCTTCAGAAAGAGATTCAGATTAGTTTTGTTTGTTTATTTTTTAGTTTCAAGTATACAGTTGCTCATTCCTTTCCTTTCTTCTCCATGTGACATTCTTTCACTTTCCAAACTAACAAAAATAGTTTCTCCTTTCTAATTTCAAATCATTCTTAAACTTGTCATTCTCTTTGCCCTACTGAAATCCTATTTCAATTTGTTTGTTTCCTTTAAGAAATTTTAATTATCTCTGATAACCTGAGGCACAGATAAACATTCATTTAATCCAATCACCTTCCCTTCTAAGAGGAAAACTATCCTGAATTTGAAACATAGCAGCCATTTGGCTTTGGAAAAAAATCCTAATGCCCCATATTTATTCAGTACTATTTAGTGTTCTCCCTACTGAGTGAGAGAACTTCACACCCCAACTTCACTCTTTTTTTTCTAATATTAAAAATGAGAATAATTATTATTTCCCTAACTGCCTCACAAGGTTTATTGTGGGAATCATCTTTGTCAGTCTTAAGGCATAGAACTGAAAATGTTGTTATTTTCTGTTGAATAAAAAACAAGATTTGGCCCTTTAAGAAATAAAATGCTTCTCCCAGAATCGATCTTTACTTAATACTCCTCAACACCTTGCTCCTGAAATTGAGACACCAGTGAATAGACTAGAAATCCATTAAAATGAAACAGAGAGAATTACCCAGCAAATATGAGAGGTATTATGGACCAAATGCTTATCAAAAATCTGTGGTCCACCTATCAAAATTTGAGATAAGTACTCTCAAAGATGGTCAGAACAGCTGGTTAAGTTATTTCATTTGATTCAAAATAAACAAAAAATAAAAGAAATAAAATAATTCAGACACACTTAAGATCCTAAGTGAATCATGTGATCTTAGTCTATTCATTTTACAGGTATGAGCCTCAGTTTCCTCATGAAAAATGGAAAGATTAGGCTATTTGATTTCTAAGGGAGACTCTCAGGAATGGCATTAGCAGTTTCATAATAACACTTTCTGGTGGTAAAAGGAAGTACCAAGAAAGAAGGAAAGAAACAAGCATTGATTTATCATCTAGTATTTGCTAGGTACTGTGCTAGGTGCCTTCCAACTATTACCTCATTTGTTCTTCACAATTTTTAAAGGTAACTACTATTGTTACCTCAGTTTTATAGCTGAGGAAACTGAGACAAATAGAGATTAAGTGACTTTCCAGAGTAGTAAATTTCAAGGAGGGATTTGAACTTTAGTCTTCCCAACCCCAGACTTAATATTCTATTCTCTATTCTATCTGGCTGCCAAAGAGGACTCAGAACCTTCTTTTTGCTCTGAGCATCAATATGAAAAATGCTTTCCTTCAGTTCCATGGCTTAGCTCATAAGTTCTGAGGCTTCCAATTTGGAATAGCACTACCTTAAATTTGGCTTTGCAATTCTGCTCACCCAGGCGCTGCCCAAGAATGGGGCCAGCCAGAGGCTGCAGCTGAATGTCCTTCATGGTTCTGCCTGAGGTCTTAAAAGGTCCATCACCAGCAAGCCTAGAGAGCAAGGGCAATAAAGTCTGCCACAATCATTTCTGTTTGGGAAGGGCAATAAATAAGAGATAGATTACACAGGTGGAGGAGGACAATTAGTAACATTTAACGCAAAAAAAAGGGTCTAGACAGGGACTAGAAGAATAATTCAGTAGCAACAAGGCACCCATGAGATGCTAGGAATAAGCCTGAAACAGGTGAAAGTTAGATGAGTACAAAGAAAGCAAGTAAGTAACAAGATCTGAGCTTGAGCAATGAAGGCACATATATCAGAAAATTAATGATTACATTCTTTTAGGTGAAAGTGAATGAAGTTGTTAAGCCCACCCTTATTCTTTCAACTTCTATCAATAGCTCCCTTCTAGCAACTCCATTTCCCACTTGGGAAGTAGTTCTAGCTAAGAAATAGTGGACTTATGGCATGATTCAAAAAGCCTCTCTCTCTGTCTCTCTCTGTCTCTCTCTGTCTCTCTCTGTCTCTCTCTCTCTCTCTCTCTCTCTCTCTCTCTCTCTCTCTCTCTCTCTCTCTCTCTCTATTTCTCTTTTTAACCATTACCTTCTGCTTAGAATCAATGCTCACTATTGGTTCCAAGGCAGAATAGCGAGTAAGGGCTGGGCAATTGGAATCAAGTGACTTGCCCGGGTTCACCCAGTGAGGAAGTGCCTGAGGTCACATTTGAACCCAAGACCTCCCAACTCCAAGTCTGGCTCTCTATCCACCTAACTACCTTAGCCCTTTTCTCTTATCCAAACATTTAATTACAAAATTCTGTCCACCTCATGCCCTGGCATGTGTAGGATGAGGATTCTTCTCCAGGAGAGGTCCAACATGGACACAGAAAAGGTAGCTCCTAGACCAGTGAATTTCAAAGCACTTCCATACCCCTGGCTATGTGGCACAGGGTCCAAATTAATGACCATTACAGTCATTCCTCTGAGCTAAGGCATTGTGTTACCAGAGGGTCCCTGTCCAGAATTAGTTGTTCCTCACTGGGGTTAACACACAGTAATCTGCAGGCATCCGTGGCCACACTAGCCAAGACCCATGTTGGTGAAGGCATGGAATACATCCCCAAATTTGCAGGAGGAGCTGCTCCGTTCCCCCTCTCCACCATGCCTGAGGACATTTTTCAATGCTCTGCCCCTCTGTCCAAAAGCCCAGTGGGAGCACTTTTTCCCTCTGCTGTCTGGGGGTAATGCGTGGGGCTCACAGGCAGCTTGAAGGTGCAGTTTGGACACTCGATCTCTAAAAGGTTCCCCAACACTGGCCTCAACTGACTAATGAGCTCTTCCATGAAGGGACCTGAGGGAAAGGCATTTATTTTGTATTTGCTATGAGCCAGGCACTAGGATACAAAGAAAGACAAAAACATGATCCCTTCCCTCAAGATACAGATAGAGGAAGTATACAAATGAGGGAGACAAACATTAAAATACCTCCACAACGATAGATTGATAGATAGACACAAACAGACATTGTAAATGATGGGGAAATGAAATTCACTTTGGATGGAGTGAGGTATGTGGAAAAAACAGAGAATGTGGGAACCTGGGCAGCAGCAGCAACCTGAACCCCCTGAGACTTCTAAGTACCTAATCAGATGGGGAAAGGGTGAAGGCTGGAGGGAAAGGTTGGTACTGGCTTTCATCATATTGCCTAGGGTCAAACTTGCCCTAAGGCTACTCGCTTTCCTTTATGGTACTCCTGGGATTCTTTATTTTCCTTTCCCAGCTAGACACAGGAGGAAGCACTTGTCTTTTGTTTTTAATGTTTCTAAATATTCTTCCCATGTTTCAGAACAGAGATTAATTGGGAAAGTGAATACTTGTATGAAAATAATTGGCATTCCCCTGACAAATTGCACTGGGTTTAAATCCTGGCATGGGTTAGCACCTTCTCTGATAAGGAGCATTAATATGATTAAAATGGCCAGGCGGCTGCCTCTGCCACATTTGGCATCTCCAGACAAGGCCAGAGATAATTTGGCTGCATAGTTTCTGTTTCCAATGAGATTGTTTAGTGAGAAATGTGAAAGATGTGACCAAGGAGAATGCTAGTGCTTGGAAAAATAGTCAACAGGAAAATAAGGCAAATGGTGGGATCCTTCCCTTCCCTTCCCTATCATTCATCTCAAGCCCATGAAATGAGGCTCCATAACAGGACAGATATGGGGAAATGTGGCATAGGTGTTAGGGTTACATAAATATCAGAAGGGAAAGAAAAGATGATTCCAGGGTTTGCCCATGGTTGTCACAGGCCACTGTGGGACTTGGGAAATTTAAGGAGAGTTCTACCTGGGAGTAGCAGATGGGAAACCAAAAAAATAACAAAAATAATACAAAAGTAGCAGATACTTATCATAAGGCTTTTAAAGGTTTACAAAGCATTTTAGGTGCCTTTTCGAATTTGACCCTCACAATAGCCTTATGTACTAGGAACTATGTAAAAATCAGAAAACCGAGGTTCAGAGAGGTAAATGATTTGTCTGATTTACATAACTAATAACTAAGACAGGATTTAAAGCCAGGTCTTTTCAATGCTACTATGCCATGTCGACTGTCATTAAACTAACAAGTTTCTCAAGTTCACCAAAGAGAACGTGATTTCAGAGTGAGCAGACATGAAAGACCTGGACTTTGTAAGGATCAGTACCAAAGGACAGTGTAAGAACAATAAGAGACAAGTGGTGAGAATTCAGCTAGGATTTATTATTGATTCAAATGTGATTTATAGGAGCTAAAGTTTATCTTGACAGCTTCAATTAGTAAATATTATTGAGGGATCACAATGAAGAAAAAAAAATGGACTTGGAGTCAAGGACCCAGAGTTCAAATCCTACCTCTGTCACTTTCTAGCTCTATGAACATGGACAAAACACAACCTCTCTGAAATTCAGTTTGTCATATATAAAATGAGGATAGTAATATTACCTGCACCATAGGGAGTGTGGAAGGAAATTTACTCTTCTTCTTTCTCATGGGGTCGCACACTTGACCTCGTCTCCTACCGAGGATTTGACCCAGAAGCCAGGACTTTGTGAAGGAAATCATTGGGTGAATTGAGTCACGAGGAAAGAATGACAGCTGAAAAATTGGAGCAGTAGGATCAAGAGATCACCAGGGGAAGGGTGACCTTTCCTGCAATGCCCCCTGGGCTTGCCCCCTGGACAATGCAGGCAAAATAGAAAGCCATAGTTGACTCCAAAGATGTGACATATGAGAGTTAGTGGGCAGAGAGAAAATTTGATAAACTGAGGCTAGAGTAGATTTTGCTCTCTTCTCTTCCAGGTTTGTTGCTGACTGGACCTGCCTGTGGAACATGGTTAGGGGGCCCAAAATGGTAGTCACAGAATAGCAAGCTAAATGAAGCACTAAGGAAAGTACTTTTTATACCTCTCTCCTAATTTTCCATCTTTTCCCCCTATTGCTTTTGATTAATAAAATTATTAATTTATGGCCAATCTCATAATTTTCACTCTTACAAGTGTTTGCAAGGAATATGCTTGGTGATCCTTGGAGTGCTATGGAAATGTGTTATTATCCTAGACATTTGGAGATGTCTAGGATGAGCAGATAGCCAGCCAAAGCACACTCAGGTAGGGAAAACATGCCCAAAGAAGTGATCCACATAAATATGGTCATTACCAATATGACCTTCAAGGAACAGAAAGTGTATTAGTGATTTGGATGATAAGTAGATTAATCAGGCTTCATCTCTTGAGAGAGATAAGTGTTGGGCTATAAGAAGAAGACACATAAACGGGAAACATTTTCTCAGCTAGAATGAAAGAGATTATTTTACATAGAAAACAGCTTAGACAAAAGTTTTAGAGGTTGGAGAAGGAAAACTGACAATGATGGTGAGGTACCATCATAAAAAAGCCAAATTTGGCTGAAATAGGAAACAGGTATAGAAACAGGGGAAACCCATTTGGAAAGATTTGAAGGCAAATGTCAAAAATTGAGATAGGATCTTAAGAGTGATGCAGTGTGCTACAAGGGAAAGAATGACTGTTTTGAAATATGAAGACTCTTGTTTGTCTCTTTGCCCTGTTACACTTTAGTAATCTTGGGCAGGTCTCTTAAGCACATTAGGTCTTAGTTTCCTTATCTATAAAGTGAAGGGTTTGCATAAGATGACCTCAGAGATCTCTCCCAAGCCCATGATTTGATTATTCTAATATTAGAATGTCACAGAGGAAGTAATTCAGCATGGGCAAACTAGCAGGCAGGGAAAATGATGATATGCATCATCATGAATATTCATATGCACAAAACCCTGATGTGCCATCCAAATATGGGGTGTGGAGGGAGATTGGGGGGTAGCTGGTGATGTTCAGAGGCTTGGAGGCCAGCAAAAGAGGCTATAATAATGTAGGCATGAATCACCAGATCTGCTTGAAGGGAAAATTTGAAATTAACTGAGGAACAGAAAAAAGAGTAGAAGAAAACACTGTGTTCTCTAAGAGAGGCAGAAAGGTTTCCAAGGCCTATGAATACTTAAAATCATAGAATCTTTTACTAGATGAGACTTTAAAGACCATGGATATTCAGGACTTACAATAGAAGGACTCATTTAAGAACCCTGGATTTTAGTTTGTCACCGCTTCCCCTATGTTTTGACAGATGAGAACTGAAAAGAGGTGAAGTGACTTGTCCAAAGTCTTAGTATTATTATTACTGTCAATTGAGATGTATACCGATACCTTATAGGACAGTAGAACTAAAACTAAGGGACCTCAGAAGCTATTTAGTCTAACCCCACTAATTTTGCAGATGAGGAAATTGAGGTCCAAGGAGGCTAAGTAACTTATCCAAAGTTGCACAATTAATAAGAATCAAAAGTGAGATATGAAGCAAGGTCCTCTGAATCCAGAGCTCTTACACTTTCAACTATTCCACGAAGTTGTGATAATTTTAATAGTAATTAATTGTTTGATTTTAAATACATAAATAGTAACCTCATTTCTGTAGAAGGGAGAAAAGTTTAATTTAGCATCTCACCCAGCACATAGAAGGCACTTAACAAATGATTGTTGACAGACTGAAAAAGGGAGTGATAACAGAAATAAAGCCATTATTAAGCTATGACTTTATTTATTTGTTTAAGCCCTTACCTTCTGTCTTGGAGCCAGTACTGTGTATTGGCTCCAAGGCAGAAGAATGGTAAGGGTTAGGCATTGGGGGTCAAGTGACTTGCCCAGGGTCACACAGCTGGGAAGTGTCTGAGGCCAGACTTGAACCCAGGACCTCCTGTCTCTAGGCCTGTCTCTACCCAGCTGCCCCCTAAGCTATGAATTCAAATGAAACCAAGGGAAGAAAATAATCTCCCAGAATCCATAAGACTTTAACCAGAGACCAGAATTAGAGCCAGAATCCAAGACCTAACTCTGTACAAGTTGCATGAACTATTGCTGACAACATGCTACCCAAAAATAATGGAGTCATTTCTCACCACCCATAGTCTTACTTAGAGACTAGCAAAAGGAATCAGCTGTGCCCCAGTCACAGATGGAGAGGCGTGAGTTGCTACCTTAGGAAATGAAACCAAGAAACTACCAATTAGCTCTGTTGTTTTCTAATGTCAAACTGGAGGTGTTGGCTCCTTAAAAATACATCTTTTGTTTTTTCCCTTTGCTTTCACCAACCACTGATCTTGGCCATTTATTTTACCTTCTGGCAGATGATAGAGGTTACAATGACAGCACTCATGGTTAATCTTTCCCCTACCAGTCATTAGGAAGCAGTTGGTGAACCAATCTGGGAGAGGAGATAAAGCTATGAAGGAAGGAGTCCTAAGGGCCAGGAGGCAGTAGTGGAAAGGCAGGCCGGAGCAGAGCAGACTTACAGGAGCTGGTACCCAAGAGGCAGAGCTATTCTCCCTCTCCCAGATGAGGAGAGGCAACGTGGCTTAGAGGGTAAATAGCTGTCCTCAGAACAAGGAAGATTAAGATTTAAAATTCCTAATTCTCAAGCATATTGTCTGTGTAACTGGAAAAAGATACAACCTTCCAAGGCTCTGGAGCAACTCTGTAAGACTATAAATTGTAGAGAAAATGCTCACTTATCTTAGTAGAGGGTGTTTCATCATCCAGGAGCTCTCTATGTCTATGAAATCATGGCTTCCGTCTACTGAGGCAGTGCCTTAACATAGGATGAATGTGGCAAATACCTATTGAGCTGAAATGAAATTATAACTACTGTTGTCTTTGCTTAAAAGGCCTTGTATTCTTTTGAAAATATGCAGTTCTTGCTGGAGAACCTAATCTAAAGAGAGGAAAATCTCTGTCAAAAAATGTGAAGGGTTTTATCTCCAGGTTAGTGATAGAGACACTAGTACTATGTTCTGTTTGTGATGTCCAAATTCTCCTAATGTATAAAGGACAAAGAACAGGTTAAGCATTTTTATACCTCGTGGGCAGAAGATAAACACAGAAAGGTTTTTGTTAAGCATGAGGCAAAGTACTTTACTGTTAGGAGTGATTCATTATCAAGAGTTTCCAATAAAACTATATGTAGATCTCCAGAGAAAGCAGCACTGGAGAAGCAAGAGGATGGGAGAGGACCATTTGGGTCTATTGCCTTGAACTTTTGCTTAGCAGCTTACAAATAGTCTGTGAAACCAGATAGATGCAAAGGGCCTTGTATTGTCCATCCTGATCCTCTCTCTATCCAGTCTCACTCAGAAGTCTCTTTTTACAGATCTACTTGAATAACTAGGCTTTTAATGGATGCTTTGAGCACTGTAAAAGCAGCTTCAGGAAAGGAAACTGCAATCACTTTCAGACACCTTTATGTCATCATCTCTGAATGGGCAGGACCTGGAGTGAGTGGGATATGGGAGGTCAAAAAGAACTTCCCTGATCGGGTTTATAATACTTCTGAGCCAGGAAGCCTGAAACATCAGTCCCTCATGTTGTTGAGATGGAGGGTACAGGAGAATGTCATAGAGACCCAATCCATTAACTGCTATCACCTTGTATGTTTGCTTCATTCTCCTTAGTGGGAGACCACAGGGGTAGAACATTGCCCCTATCAATGGAATTAGTTGATATGTTCATTAGCCTTGCTGTTTTTCTCATTCTCTTTTCCACTTTGTTATAAGGGATAGTTTAAAGGTCAGAAATGGGAGAGATATGTTGGAAAATGAAGGCGATACAGAAATTAATCAAATCAATAATTTTTTAAAAGAACACAAGCTTATTAAAGACAAGGACTACTTTGCTGGGTTGTTGTTAGTAGTGATGGTAATCCTAGTGCCTAGCATGGTACTTTGAAGATGCTTAATCATTTCTATGCTTGTTAAATAACTAGAAGAATAAATAAAAGACTGGACTTTGTGTCAGGAAGGAGAGTTCAAATCTATCCTCAGATGCTGTGTGACCCTGGGCAAGTACCAATTTCTGTGTGCCTCATTTTCTTTATCCACAATGTGAGGTTAATAATAGGCAGGATTTTTGCAAAGGTAAAATAAGATATTTTAAAAGCACTTTGCAATTAAAGTGCTATCTATATAAATGCTAGCTATCATTGAATTGAATTGAATTGAATTGAATTAACATTGAGAGAGGTCTCATGTGCCCTGGCACAGGTTAATCAACTGAATGTAGCTTAAGAGACAGAAACCAATTCTAAAAGATGATATACCTCTCCAGAGTAGTTCTCACAAATGTATCTCCTGGGCCTGTGAATCACATGAGAATACATTCTTAAAAGATTATCAAACCTTTATACTGATGTCTGGACAAAACTTACATCATCCTATGTCACTTTATTTTCCTGGACAGAGTTTAGGAGAATAAAGCTTTTAAAATTAGTCTTTGTTGTTGTTCTTCAGATGTTTCAGTGGTGTCCAAGTCTTTGCCACCCTATTTGAGGTTTTCTTGTGTAATAATGAGATTAAATCTACCTTGCCCATTCTCATATCTAATCACCAAAAATGTAAACAACTCCACTTAATTCACAAGTTGGGAGGTCTGTGACCCACATGTGCTAGAGTGAGTGACGAAACAAAACTTACTGACTGCCTCCTGGGCAATCCTAAGAAAAGCGTCTGTTGTGATTGGAAATGTAAACTAAGAGGAAGGCACAGGAAGTGATGCAAAAGAAGCCCCTTTAAAAGAGAGTGACAACTTCCTGTAGCTCTCTTCTTGTTTGTGACTTGGACCTGGAGAAGTATTGGCTGAGACATCGGACTAGGTGAGACTGCTTTTAATCCCTCCCTTGGAATTATACATGGTGAGTGTAAAGACTAAATCTTCCTAGATTCTGTGAAAGAACTCTCCTTTCAAGAAAGGACCAGAGACTGAAGGTTTTGCTTCATTCATCTCTTGTCTTCAGGCTTAAGGCCTTGAGCCTTTGGCCTGAAAACTAGTTAGATCTGCTTGGGCTAAACTAGGGACTGGAGCAAATCATTCAGTGTGTCAGATTAATTATCTTACTTTATCTTCTCTCTAATTTTCTTACTTTCCCTCCCTCTTTTCATTTGTAAATAAACTTCCATAAAAGTAATTTGTAAATAAACTTCCATAAAAGTAATTTTGAGGTTATTCTTTAATTGGGGATTGATAATTATTCAATTCCCTGGTGACCAAACCTTTTATTATTCACCCTACCAAAACCCCTTTTTACCCCTTACATTTGGGAAAGATAGGAGTGTTTGGCATTTCCTTCCCCAGATCGTTTATAGATGAGGAACTGAGACAAATAGAATCAAGTGACTTGCCTAGGATCACACAGCTAAAAAGTGTCTGAAGCTGTATTTGAACTCAGGATTAGTACTTGGCTAAATCTGAATTTCCTTTTAAGTATTTGAGCCCCAGAAAAAGCCTAACAGGTGACTTTTGGAAACACTGATGGTGGTTCTTTATTGATATTCATTATTTAATATTTAATTCCACTAGGAAAGTTCTAATTTTCACATGAATATATCTATGAATGAGCAAAAGGTTCCCTCCTGATTTTATCTGAATCACCTCCCAAAACTTGGCCTTGGACTTTTGACTCCTAGAGCTCCCATAGATACCTGAAACTCAACATTTTCCAAACTGACCTCATTATTTTCTCCTTGGAAAATCAGTCCTTTGCCTGATTTCCTTAAATTTACTAATGGAATCACTGACTTATTTTTGTTATCAAAAAACTTGAAATATGATACAATGGAGAAAAAATATTCACTGTCTCTGAAGTCAGAGGATGTCCATTAAAGTTTTGCCTCTGATGACTATATACCACTTTGGACAAGTCCCTTAACGTTTTTTGGCCTCAAGTTTCTCATCTATAAAATAAAGAGGTAGGATTAGATGACATCTGAAGTCTCTTCTAGATCTAAATGCATAATCCTATGACCTTTTACCTCTCTTTATCTAACACCAACCCTAAGCTTCTTTATTCAATAAATTGCCAAGTCCTGTCAATACTAGTCCAATAAAATCTCATAGCGAGGCCCTCTTTTCTCATTGTTTCTTCCTTATGTTAGGTCCTCACTACCTCTCACTGTTATGTTGATCTAAACAGAAATATTTGGGAAGCTGAAGAGATGGCCTGAAGCTAGAAACCTGCAGGACTCACTCCTCCCACACACACATCTGTTTCCTAATGAGATTCCATCTACACCTTTTTGATGGGATCGGCAATGCATCACTGCCACTTCTTTGGGTAACTGGACAGCTTGCAAGAGTTGGTTTATAAGGCTCTCATAAGCTATTTCTTTCCCACCAGCAGTTATAAATCCCTGATATCTCCAGATTTGGCCAGTGCAATGGACTAAATTGAACGCGTATTTGCTGTTGGTATACACGTTTATCCTCCTGCCCCAGCCAATCTCTAGAGTTCTGGTGAGACTCAGGATTTCAGCACCTTGAGCATTCATGGACTTTGGTAGAGCTGCATACCATAGTCTCATCTTGAGTCACTACAGCTGCACCTGTATACCATTCCCCATCTAACACAAATGCAGAATCATCAGTAAACAGTGTCAAGTCTGGAGAGATTAAAGGGATATCGGTTAGGTCATCTCTAGTTTTCTGAACTATTTCCAAGGTATTTGCACAGCTATGGATGGGTTCCCCTTCTAATGGTAAGTCTGGTATCAGTGTAACTGGGTTGATCTCTCTACCGCATTGGAAAGTTAGGTTGTCATTGCCCAGCAACACAATTTAATATTGGGATAAGCTGTGGGATGTAAACGCTTGCAGGTTGCTGTTTTTCAAGATGGTATCTATTTGATGAGGTGAGTACAGCATAATCCTGCATCCCAAAACCAGATCTGAAGATTTTTTAACTATTAGGGCAGGAGCCGCAATTGCTTTCATACATGGTGGCATCCCCCTAGCCACAACATCTAGCTGGGAGCTATAATAGGCTATTGGTCTGAACTGATCCCCAAGAGTCTGCACTAATACAGCACTGGCTATTCCCTTGTCTTCATGCACAAACAGGTAAAACGGGTTTGCATGGTCAGGGATACCAAGAGCAGGGCTTGATAACACAGCTGTTTTCAGTTTTTCTATTGCATGCTCGTGCTCCCGTATCTGTTTTAAAGGTTCTGAGACATTGTTCCTAGTCAAGTCTGTCAGAGGTTTTGAGGTCAGACTATAATCAGATATCCACTGCCTACAGTAACCCATGATTCCTAAAATTGCATGGAGCTAGTTCTTGGTCCTAGGCATGCACAGCTTCTGTATATGTGCAACTCTTTTTTTGGGAAATCCATCTTGTATTCTTTTCCAACATGAAGCCAAGGTACTCTACTTTTGACAAAACCCACTGTAGCTTGGCCCTGGAGATCTTGTGTTTTGCATAGCTCTTGTAACAGATATTTGCTGTCCCTTTGACACACTTGAGCATTTGGTGACATTAGCAAAAGGTCATCAACATAATGCACTAGTTTACTCTCAGTGAATATGATTGATTCAAGGTCTCTTTGCAGGATTTGGCAAAAGATATTAGCACTTTCTGAGAACCCTTGTGGAATTTGGGTCCAGCAAATTTGTTTACTCTCCCAGGAAAATGCAAAAATCTTCTGACTGGACTCATGCAGGGGTGTAGTAAAATACGCACAGCACAGGTCCATGACTGTGAACCAGGGTGCACTACTTGGAATTTCAGGGATGATATTTGCTGGGCTAGGTACCACTGCATGTCCCTTTTTAACAAAGTTGTTTACTGCTCTCAGGTCCTGCACAAAATGCCATTGTGTTTTGCCATTTGGATCTTTCTTTGGTTTTTTAATGAGCATAATAGGTGAGTTGTACTCGGATATAGTATAGACCAAAATGCCTTATTCCAGGAGACTTTGGATAATAGACCTGATACTCTCTGTGGCCTCTTTGCTCAACCTATACTGAGGGATCCTAGGTGGAGTGACCTCTTTCACCTCAATCTTAACAGGTGTGGCAGATTTCAAAATTCCTACATCAGTTGAATGCTTAGCCCAAACTGCCTCTGGGATATCTTTTGGTATTTCAAAGATATTCCCCATATGCTGTTCCTCCTCATCACCCTCCACTTGCCCTAGGAATAGCAAGGGATGGTGCTTGAGTGACTGTTTGGGTAAGTGTAGTAATATTTGGCCTGACTTATCACACTGGATAGTGGCAACTAATTTACAGAGAACATCCCTCCCCAAAAGGTTGGATGGGCATCCGGGTATCAACAAAAGGAATGATCTAAAGTCATTGGGCCTATTTTCACCATCTTAGATCTTAGCTTAGGCACCAACTCCATTTGCCCAGTGGCTCTTTTTACTCTCAGAGACCCCATTAATGCACAATTTTCTGGTGCAGATATAAACACAGACTGGGTTGCTCTGGTGTCAATAAGAGCAAGATAGATTTGATTCCCTATCATCACCATAACCAATGGTTCGCTGTCTTTAGCTGTCTGATCAATAGGTACCAAAAGTGATTCTATCTCAATGTCCCCCAAATCCCATTGATCTTGTTCTAGGACTTCTGTCTGTGCTGGCTCAGGATTCTGTGAGTGTAATGATGGTGAGTCTCCCTCAAATGTGGCTTTTTGGACCGCCTGTGCCTTAATTGGCATCTCTGGACCATTCGTGGGCCCATTAGTGTCAAAGTGTATCTCAGTTTTCCCAGACCATGAGTAAGGTAGAGTGCCCTTCTCTTCACTAAACATACTCTGCTTGACTTGTGCAAAGTTAGATTCAGGAGAGGTATTTCTCTGCATTAAAGGAAATTTTTCAGAATTGGGAATGTGTTTTTGGATCATGACTACATCCTAGTCCTGTGAGTCTATGCCTTCTTCTTGTATCTGACCCCTAGACTCTATGTCAGTAACAGGAAACTCAACTGTAGATGTACTTTGCATAGGAAACAAAGTCGGTGTTGTAGATTCTTTCTCTGTTCCTATCGGTGTCATTTTGTTTCTCTCTTGGCTACTGACATTTATGGAATGGAATTCCTTTAAATGCATTAACTCGGAAACTTCTCCAAAGGCAGCTCTCTTTGGAGTATCACAGGCTTGAAAGTGTGCTACATCTGTATGCACCTGACCCTGAAGTAGGCTTGGTACGAATTCCCTGGCATCAGCATCCAGCTTTAAAGTTCCTTTGGTACTGTAGCAACTAGACTTTCCACTTTCCCTTCCAGCTTCCCTAGTTGGTGATAGAGAAGAGGTTGTGCCTGTGTCTGAGAATTTTGCACTTTCCTTCTCAATGGTCTGCAGGAGCCCATCTCTCTTGTTGACACTGTCTGTTTCTAAGAGATCCCCATTAGAACACCTATCTAAAATCATTGTCCTTGTTGTTTGGCCTTGCTGTACTACTGATTGCTTTAAATGATCCACAGTCTTACTACAGAATGATGCTTCTTTCCCCTTACAGTGAGAATCAATAAATGCTACTTTCTTCAAGCTTGAATCACGAATTTGTGCAGATGTGCCTGGTTTGCTTTCATTAGTCCCCACATCACTGTTTCCTTTCCCATTAATCCTCTCCTTTATTTCTATTATATCCTCCTCCATCTGCAACTCCTCCTCAGTCATTTCTTTGTAACTTTGTATTACATCTACCAACCCATAATTTATAATTTCTTCTGCACCCATTTTGTCCTTCCCACTTTTCTCTGCCACATCATTGTCACTGCCCTTATCTGTCCTTGCAACAACTAAGGCTGCTTTCTTGTTTCATAAGTTGGTACAATGCCTCACTCCTTGGGACACGTATTCCTCCATTTTTGATAAACTAGAGGAATTACTGAATTTAGTACAATTATGGTCACAACATCTGGCCTTTACTTTGTCACTGTATCTGTTCTTGTCCCCATTGTTGCTACTATTGTTGCTGTTATTGCCATATCTAGAATTATAGTAGGTATTTCTCCTGTTGTTGTTATTATTGTCATTGTTTCTATTCCCAAAATTTATCTGAAATTTAAACCTACAGTAATGAATAATATGCCCAAATTTTGAGCACAGAGTTCTTAGTATTGCTGGAGGATTGCCTAGGCCTGCTCTGCCTCCTCTGATTGCTGGACATCAGAGCCATATTCTTAATCTCCTCTATCTCCTTGGCCTTTTGAGCTTCCTTTAGTTGTCTCTTCAGCGCTGCAATCTCTCTAACCTTTTCAGAGACCTTTGATTGCTTAGGCTCGCTATCCCTAGACTCATGGACATATGCAGCAGTCTTTCTTAGTTCTTCAATGGGCATGGTCTCCCATTGTGGGCAATGTAACTTGAAATAAGCCTGGATGTGGTTTAGACTGCCCTTTACAAACTGCCTCCTGACATGCTGGATTTGTTGTGAGGAAGATTATTTAGTATGTTATATATAGGTTATATGGGCCTAGCAGGAAGGGCTGGAGCATTCCAAGATGGAATCAAGGAGCAGGAAGTTGCTTGTGCTCTGAGAGAGACTCCATTAGTGGTTGGCACAAACTGTGGCTAGCCCTGGGAGATCTCAGAGTTAAGGACACCCTGAATCCTGATTCCCTGGGATCCTGAGTGATGGTGGCTTCTAGCAAGTGGACAAGACCTACAAAGCTGCACCAAGTGGAGGAGGAGTTTGGGATCTGGTGGACAGCATCTCAAGCACACTGTCTCTACTTGGGTACCTTGGACCACCTTGGCTTTTGGCATCTTGTGATCATCTGTGGGTTACCGTGAGAACCCTCAAAGCCACCCTCAGGCCCTTTAGCTGTGCTGATCAAACCTGGCTGGAACCAGGTTTGAAGCAGACTTCCCAGTGACTCGTGTACTGCTCCTTTGAGCCCTGCCTGCTTAGGTCACTAAGATTAGAGAAGTCACGTCCTCCCCTTGCCCTGTGGTTTTGCCATTTAGGTTTTAGTGTAGAATCCCCTATCCCACCTTTATTTAGTTTAACATATTTAAAACTGTTAAAACCTTTTACCTTGCCTGCTGGTTTCAAAGACTCTGGCCTAGTGGTGAGCTGTGTGACAGTTGGCCAACAGCCATTCTTGACAGTTAGCAACAGCTTAGCTGTGTACTCTGGTCTCCCTATCCTGGTCCTGTCTCTTCTTCAACCCAGAGTGTGTGTCCCCACAACCATTTAGATTATATTTTAACATCCCTGGTGCCCCATCTATTTTTACAGTTGTTATCCTCAGCTGTCATGTCCCTGAAACCTAGGATAGTTTTGCCTACCTCTAAGAGCCTGTCCAGGTAAAGGCTTGGGTGTTCCTCTTCCCCCTGCCTTAATTTCTTGAAGGACCCCCATGCATTTGATCTTCTTGCATGTAGCCTCATCACTTCTGCTAAATCCTCTCTATGCCTTTTAAGATAAGCCATATTTACATGTGAAGAGAGTTCTAAGTCCTGGTGTTATTCTGGCCAGGAGGCAAGATTGGGGTTGCTTCTTGTCTTGGCTATAAACTTTGCCTTCTCACTAGGGGTATATAATTCTGATAAGAGCAATTACACATCCTCAAAAGTTGGATTGTAAAGTCTCATGGCCCGTTTATATTCTTTTATAGACTTATGGGGATTTGTATAGAACTGAGAAAACCTCCATTTTAAGATCTCCAGATCACCCCCTGATAAAAGGTTTGTAGCCTTTAACATGTATAATGCCTGAGTCAGGTTGTACCACTGTCCTATCGGTAATGGGAAGGATAGTTACAGGAGCTGCTTCAGCCCCTGCAACCTGTTGTTCTTCAGTGTTCTTATCCGTAGCTTGTTGTTTAATATCACTTCCCTTTTTTGGTGTGACTGCACTCTCAATAATCTCTAGCTGCATGATTGTCTTTGCATCTAGATCCTTTCCTTCTCTGATCTGCTTGTTTATCTCAATTAGGGTCTTCATGTGCTCCACTAATTGCTCCAAAACCGGGTTTGTTATTTCTGTTCTTCCAAAGGTAAATGCCAAAACTTTCCTCAATATCATCAGGGCCCCAAAGAAAGTTGTAGCCATGGCTATCTCCGATGGCACATATGCCAAAGCATTACCCACTGATATAGTTAACCACATGTAAGTATCATATATTTCTGTCATTTGAAAAATTAGGGAACCATTATCAGCCAAAAGGTTGCACAAGCCTGCCAAATCCCATAGGAATTCCAACCTGCCATTTTCCATGTTGCACTTACTGGATCATAATGAAAGCCTTACTTCTGTAATGGGACACAACAGTCTTTTTTCTCAATTCAAGTCATTCAATACAAAAATGTCAAATTAATATTTCTAAAATTTCTAAATTAATATTTCTAAAGCTCAACTTTGATCATATCTCAGTAATAGAAAGAGCATTCTATTTGGATTCAGAAGACTTGAGTTTCTTCCTGGCCCTATACTGTGTAACTTCCTAATAACTGTGAATCTATGATTACACACATGCACACATGGGCACACACACACACACATACACACACACACACACTCCAATATGCATTCTAAGTTTAAAATTGGCATTGTGTACCAAATAAACCACCAGCTCCCTAGCTGTTAATTCAAAGACCTCCATAATTAACTTCAAAATATTTTTTCTAGAATTATGTCCCAACATTTTTCGATGAGTACTTTATATTTCAGTCCAAGTAAATTATTCACCTTTTCCAAAATATCACTTCAAATATGAACATAGGCAGCTTTTGTTTAGTGGAACAATCTCTAGACCTCAAGTCAGAAGAGACCTGGATTTGATGCCAGCCTAAGACATTTTCCAACTGTCTGATAACAGATGAATCTTCATTTCTCTGAACCTTAGTTTCTTCATCTTCTTTTTTAAGCCCTTACTTTGTCTTAGAATTGATGTTTAGTATCAGTTCCTAAGCAAAAAAAAAGCAGTAAAGGCTAGATAATTGGGGGTCAATAAGCCCAGGGTCATCCATCTAGAAATTATCTAAGGTTAAATTTGAACCCAGGATCTCCTGTCTCCAGGTCTAGCTCTCTAAGTTTCTTCACTTTTAAAATGGAGATAATAATACTTGCACTAACTGCAAGTTGTTATGAGAAAATATCTTTATCCACCACATGGCATTATTTAAATGATAGTTTTCTACATTATTACTTGATGATTCCTTTTCTCTGTGCCTTTGGTTGTACTAATTTCCTTACCTTTCTTTATCCAGAACAGCTACTTCTTATATACCTGCTTCAAAATATGATCCATCATTCAAAGTCAAACTCAAATACCATCCTTTCCATGAAGCCATCCATGACCCCTTCAGTAAGATATGACTCTTCCTTCTACTGATCTCCACAGTACTTTTTCTATATTATTTTTATATATTATTTGACAACTATATTCTATATAATGCTATAATAATTTGTGCATATTCTTAATCTTCACTGCCATTAGACTATAAGCTTCTCAAGAACAGAAATTGTAATTTATTTGTCTTTCTGGGTTCTGCAGCACTTAAAATAATACTTTATAATTATAGATGATAATATATGTGTGTGTGTGTGTGTATTTTTTAATTGAGTGAAATATTTAATCCATGTGTAAGCACAGAGCCATTTCTGGACAATCTGACCCACAGGTCATGCACCATAAAATATATGGAGTACAATGATGCCTTCAAATTAATTCATCAACTTTTTAAAGATGGATTTAGTAGAAGGTATAGGACAGAGAAAACTTTAGACCTCATGATTCAGTGCCCTTTGGAAGGAGAGATGCTAAAAAGTCACCCCATGAAGAGAATGGCATTTGAGGACTGAGACTTGCTCCTGGCAGAAGCCTCTTCTGAAAGAGGGTCCAGGAAGGAAAAATGGATGAAATTTTGTTTGTTTTTTAGGTATTTTCATTCTATATAGCAGGTTCTAAAATGTTGTCCTTAGGAAATAGGGGACTCTTGCTGTGAATGAGAATGTAATAAGTAGTTGGATCTTTCCTTTAACATTATTTAGACCTATAGTCTGAAAGTGGTAAAGCATGAAAACATAAATGGTCTCATGGGGTAGTGATGGGAGGGAGCACGCCAGCTGATATCTTCCTATTTTAACCAATCATTCTCATTAACTAATTGCCAGGCTCAGTTGTATCTACTTGCTGAAGGTATTGTCAGAATCTCCTAAATTTTACTGCTCTAGGGCAAAGGCCTGATTACTGTGCATAGTTATAGAACTATCTATGTGTCACCCTAAAATATTTTATAAAGGAAAAGAAATGATGGAAGTGGTAATTAAGTCATCAGTGAAACAATCAAAATATTTTCACTAAAAACAGAAATATTAGCCATACTATCTGAGACATTGATTTGATCATTGTTTTTACTTTATGTTTGGCATGCCAAATTTCACTGGGACAATTTTTTCACTAAGGAATCACAACTATAGAAATACAACACTTATATCCTACATCTCTTTGGCTTCTTTCCTGAGTTGCACAATTTATTCAAAATCCAAAGACATATACCTAGAGATGAAAGTCCCTTGGGGGACCATCTAGACCAACTTGTTCATTTAACTGAAGAAATAGACCCAACAAAGCTGTGATTTTGCCCAAAGTTACACAAATAGGTGATAGGTCAGAATTAGATTCCAAGTCCCCTGACTCCAGAGTCAGGACTCATTTTACATGCTGAGATCAAGGTTTTCAGATGAAGAAAGGACTAACTGAAGACTTTTTTTATTGCATGTAGGCAAATGCTAAAAATGCACTTATATCTGAAGCAACAAGTCACTGTCCTTTTTAGATGAAGTGGATGTGGCAACTAAGTGGGTAGAGCATTGAACCTTAATTCAACAAGTTGTGATTCAGTTGTTTTCAGGTAAGTCCAATTCTTCATGATCCCATTTAAGATTTTCTTGGCAGATACTGGAATGATTTGTTATTTCCTTCTCTACAAGTCAGGAAGACCTGCATTCAAATCCAACCTTGGACATTAACTAGTTCTGTGACCCTGAGCAACATTCACAACTTCTGCCTGCTTTACTATCCTGATCTGTAAAATAGGAATAGTAATAGTACATACATCCCATGGTTGCTGTCAAGGGCAAATAAAATAACATTTCAGAAGTACTTTGCAAACTTTAAAATGCTATATAAATACTAGTCTTTATTATTGCTACTTGTTTGATATAACTAAGGAAATGCACTGGGTTGGGGGGAGGTGGGAAAAGAACCAAGATGGTGGAGTGAAAGCAGGGAAAGCTTGAGCCATTCTGAGAATCATTTCCAATCAACATTAAAATAACACTACAAAATGAATACTGGAGTGAAAGAACCAACAAGGGGATGGAGTGAAGCAACTTTCCTGAAGAAAACACCTTGAAAGGGAGAAAGAGAGGATCTGGTTCACTGGGGTGAGAGGGAGCACAACTAGCAGGCAGGTCCCACTATTGAGTACCAGTGCAAGTCAATAGTCCCACCACCTCTCATCTACTATTTCAATTTCTGAACCTGGGCCCAAGAAAAATCAAGACCCTGAGACCCTGCCTAAGCCAACAGCAACGCAACCTCACTCACACCCCTTAAAGTTCCAAACCCCAATCCAAGCCTGTAGTGAAGCCCCAAACCCTAGTGCAGGGGGGTCTACAGTATGCCTGTCTGGTACAAGCCCAGAAGGAAGCTCTCAGTCCCTGCCTAAGTCCAAACAGAAGCCGTAAGGCCCAGTGCAAGGAAGTTAGTAAGGCACTTAATTGGTGGGAATCCAAGGGGACTCCCAAAGCCCTCATCCAAGCCTATAGTGAGGTCCTGAACCCAGTACAAGAAAGTCTGTGTTGTATGCCTAGTCTAAGTAAGCCCAGAGGGAGGGCTAGAGCCTATACCCAACCTCAAGCCAAGATTACAAGCCTGAGAGCAATGCACTCCACAGTGTCCTTAAAGGCCTGATGAAGCCTAGAGTAAGTCCCAAATCCTCTACCCAAACCTAAGGTTAGATGCTGATCCCCAGCACAGGGGACTTCACAATTCTCTGGGCTCTGCAACCCATCACAAGTCCCAGGAAGTAATTGAATCAGCAGTAAGAGCTGACTTTAAGAGCTCCAAGTCCACTGGCCATAAAACAACCTTGAAAGAACTGAAAGTTGCAGAAACTCTGAAATAGAGCTAAGGGTATCAACAAGGAAAAACTGAAGTTCAAGAGAATACACCTTCTTCCTTAAGAAACCACTTGTAAGATAAAAGTGAAAGTCAAGAAAAAGGCTGGGAAAATGAACAAATAGCTAAATTAATACCTAACCACAGAAAAGTTTGATGGAGGCAGAGAAAAACAAGACATAGATTCAAAAGGGATCAGTGAAAGCAGAACAACTACACACAAAATTTCAAACAAAAATATGATTTGGTCGTGGACTATAGAAGAGCTCAAAACAGTTTTCAAAATCAGTTAAGAGAGGCAGAGGAAAAATGGGGAAGAGAAATGAAAGTGATGCAAAGCAGATTTGACAAAAAGGGGAAAAGTACAAAAATCCAGTGAATAAAAGAGTTTATTAAAAAGCAGAATTATCCTAATGGAAAAGGAGGTTATTCCTTAAGAAAGATTATTAAGGTTATTTCTAAGAAATTAGTCATTAAAAATTAGAATTGGGCAACTAGAAGTTAATGGATTCACAAGACATCAAGAAACAGTAGAACAAAATAAAAAAAAAAATAAGAAAAAAATAACAGAAGAAAACATGAAATATCTCATTGAAGGAAAAAAACAATTGACATGGAAAACAGATCCAGGAGAGACAATTTAAGAATTATTGGATTACCTAAAAGCCATGACAAAAAAAACCCCTAGACATCATATTACCAATTGGAAAGAGTTGGAAATAGAATTGGAAAGAATCCACAGATAACCTCTGGAATTAATTCCCAAATGACAACTCCCAGGAATATTATAGCTAAATTCCAAAGCCCCCAACCAAGGAGAAAATACTGCAAACAGCCAGAGAGAAACAATTCCATGGAGCTACAGTCTAGATTACACAAGATTTAGCAGAATTCCCATTAAAGGATTGTAAGGGGGTAGAATATGATATTCCAGAAGCCAAAAGAATTAGGTTTATAACACAGAATCAACTACTCAGCAAAACAGAGTATATTCTTACAGGAGAAAAAATGGTCATTTAAAAAAATAGAAGAATTCAAAAGACCAGACCCAAACAGAAAATTTGATGTTCAAATATAGAAGCATAAAAAGGTAAATAAGAAAGAGAAAATTTAAGGGATTCAATAAGGTCAAACATAATCCTACATGAAAAGATATTTGTAGCCCTTAAAATTTTTATCATTATTAGAGTAGTTAATAGTATACATAGACAGAGAATATGGGAGCAAGCTGATGAGGATGATATGATATGCAAAAAAAATCAGGGGGTGAGAAAAAGGATTGCAGTGAGAGAAACAGGAAGGAAGAGTTTCTCTCACATAAAAGAGGCACGAAAAACTATTACTGTGAAGAGGAAGATGAGAGCAGTAATGAACAATGCTCAAACCTTATTCTCATCATAATTGACTCAGAGAAGGAATAACAACCATGCTCATTTGAGTCTAGAATGCTACTTTACCCTATAGAAAAATAATGAGTGGAATAATGAGGGAGATATTAGAAGAGAGGGGGAAGTAGTGAGTGTTGATTAAAACCAAAACACTTGTCAGGACGAGCAGTATAAAAGGAGAGAGAAAGATCAGGATCAACAGAAGAAAATAAAATGGAAGGGAATACATAGTTGGTTGGTAAACATAACTATGAATGTGAAAAGGATGAACTCACCCATAAAACAGAAGCAGATGACACAGAGAATTAAAAAACAGAATCCTATGATATGTTGTTTGCAAGAAAATGCATTTGAGAAAGGGAAACACACAGAGTTATAAAGGCAAAGGGCTGGAGCAGAACTTACTGTGCATCATCTGAATTTTTAAAAAAACTAAAAAAGCTAAAGCAAAAATAGATCTAATTTCAAAAGATAAGAAAGGAAATTAAATCTTTCTAAAAGGTACCATACACATTAAATTAATATCAATACTAAATATACATGCACCAAATGGTAGAACTTCCATATTTCTAAAGAAGAAATTAAATGAACTTCAGGAGGAAAAAGACAGTAAAGCTGTAATTATTGGGAACTTCAACTTCCTACTTTTCTTTTAAAAAATTTTTTTAATTAATTTATTTATAATATTTTCTCATGGTTACATGATTCATGATTTTTCCCACTCTTCTTCCCTCCCCCTTGCCTGAGCTGGCAAGGAATTCCACTGGGTTACACATGTTATCATTGTTCAAAACCTATTTCCATGTTACTCATATTTGCAATAAAGTGACCATTTAATTCCAAAACCCTGATCTTAAGCCCATCAAACCATGTGATTGATCACATGTTTTTCTTCTGTGTTTCTACTCCCACAGTTCTTTCTCTGGATGTGGATAGCATTCTTTTTCAAATGACTTCCCACTTTTAGATCTAGATAATTTGAACCAAAATAAATAAATAAACAAATAAATAAATAAACAAATAAACAAATGAATAAATAGACAGCTAGATAGATAAATAAATAAATAAATGAATAAATAAGACAGAAGAGAATGTAATATTAGAAAGTTAGAATTAATAGATCTCTGGAGAAAAGTGAATGTGAATAGAAAGGATTATACTTTTTTTCAGCAATACATGCACCTATACAAATATTGACCATATTATTAGGGCATAAAACTTCCTATCCAAATGCAGAAAAACAGAAATAATAAATGTATCCTTTATAAAGCATAATGCAATAAAAATTATACTCAAAAGTGTCCATGAAAAGACAAATAATAAATTAATTGGGAACTAAATAATATAAATTTTAAAAAATGGGTGGGTCAAGGAGCAAATTATAGGAACAATCAATGACAATGAATAAACAACATATCAAAATTGGGATATAGCTATAGCAATACTTTAGGGGGAAATTATATCTCTAAAGGCTTATATCAATAAAATAGAAAAGTAGACCAATGAATTGGGCATTCAACTAAAAAATTTTTTTAAAAATGACAAATTAGAAATCCCCAATTAAAAACAAAATTGGAAATCCTAAAAATTTAAGAAAATATTAATAAAATTAAAAGTAAGAGAACCACTGAACTAATAAATAAGAGTAGGAGTTAGTTTTATATAAAAAATACAAATAAAATAGTTAAAGCATTGGTTAATTTGATTTTAAAAAAGGAAAGAAGGAACTCAAATAACTGGTATCAAAAATTAAGAAGGTGAATTCACCATCAATGAAGAGAAAATTATAGAAATCATTGAGATATTTTGCCCAATTACATGCCAATAAATCTGGCAATATAAGTGAATTGTATGAATATTTACAAAAATATTCATTGCCAAGATTAATAAAAGAGAAAATAGAATGCTTAAATAATTCCATCTCAGAAAAATAAATTAAACAAGCTATCAAAGAACTCACTAAGAAAAAATCCCCAGGGCCAGATGGATTCACAAATGAACTCTATCAAACATTTAAAGAACAATTAATCCCATTATTACATAAATCATTTGGGAAAATAGGCAGAGAAGGAATCTTACCAAATTCTTTTTAATGAAACAAATATGGTACTGTTACCTAAGGCAGGAAAATCACAGAGAATGAAAATTATAGGCCAATTTCATAAATGAATATAGATGCAAAATTTTAAACTAAAATACAAGCAAGAAGACTATAACAATATATATCGCAAGGATCATTCAAAATGACCAGGTAGAATTTATATCAGGAATGCAGGGCTGGTTTAATATCAGGTAAACTATCAATATAATTGACCATATCAATAACAAAACTAACAGAGATCACATGAATCCCTCAAAAGATGCAAAAAAAAAAATGCCTTTGACAAAATACAACATTCATTCCTATTAAAAACTCTACAAAGCACTGGAATAAATAGGTCATTCCTTAAAATGGTAAGTTGTATCTACCTAAAACTTTCAGCAAGTATCATCTGCAATGGAGAGAAGTTAAAAGCCTTCTCATTAAGATCAAAAGTGAAGCAAATATGCCCATTTGCCCATTTTCATCACTAATGTTTAATATTGTATTAGAAATGTTAACTTTAGCAATAAGAAAAGAAATGGAAAAAATAAAGTAGGCAATGAGGAAATTAAAGTATTACTCTTTAAAGATTATATTATACTTAGAGAATCAACTAAAAAAACTAGTTGAAATAATAACATTATAGAAAAGTTTCAGGTTACAAAATATACCCTCATAAGTCACTGGCAATTCCATATATTACCAACAAAGTCCAACAGCAAGAGATAGAATGAGAAATTCCATTTAAAATAGCTAGACAATATAAAATACCTGGCAATATACCTCCCAAGAAAAAAGCAGGAATTATATGAACACAATTACAAAACACTTTTTACGCAAAAAAGTCAGAGATAAACAATTAGGAAAAATTAATCATGGGTAGGCCAAGCTGATGTAACAAAAATGATAATTCTACCTAAAATAATTCATTTATTCAGTGCTATACCAATCAAACTACCAAATCATTATTTTATAGAACAAGAAAAAATAATAACAATTAACCTGGAAAAATAAAACTCAAGAATATCAAGGGGATTAATAAAAAAATGTAAGAGATGGTGGCCTAGCAATACCAAATTTCAAAAGCAGTACCAGATCTCAAAATGTACTCCAAAGCATTAATCGTCAAAATGGTTTGGTACTGGTTAAGGAATAGAATGGTGGTTTATGAAATAGATTAGCTACATAATATACAGGGGTAAATGACCTTAGCAACTAAGTGTTTGATAAACTCAAAGACCCCAATTTTGGGATAAGAACTCACTATTAAACAAAAACTGCTGGGAAAACTGGAAAACAGCATGGTTAGAACCTAGGTATAGACAATTGTCTCACAACCTGTATCAAGACCATGTCAAAATGGTTATATGATTTAGAGATAAAGTGTGATATCATAAGTAAATTAGGGAAATATAGAATAGTTTACCTGGCATATTTGTGGAGAAGTGAAAAGAGATAAAGAGCATTATAAAATGTAAAATGAATACCTCTTTATTATAATAAATTAAAAAGCTTCTTAAAAACAAAACCAATGTTACCAAAATTAAAAGGGAAAAACAAATTGGGGGAAAAATTATAATAAATTTCTCCAATAAAGTTATAATTTCGCAAATTTATAGAAAACTAAGTCAAATTTACAAGAATTCAAGTCATCCCTCAATTGACAAGTGGTCAAAGGATATGAATAAACAATTTTCAGATGAAGAAATCAAAGCTATCTATAATCGTATGAAAAAAGTTCTAAGTCACTCTTAATTAGAGAAATGCAAATTAAAACAACTTTGAGGCACCACCTCACATACATTAGATTGGCCAATATGATAGTAAAGGAAAGTGATAAATGTTGGAGGGGATGTGGCATAATTTGGACACTAATTATGAACTGATCCAACCATCCTGAAGGGCAATTTGGAACTATGCTCAAAGAGATATAAAATTGTGCATACCCTTTGATCCAGTAATACTGGGTCTTTATCCCAAAAAAGATCATAAAAAAGGGGGAAAGTGCCTACTTGCACAAAAATATTTATAACCATTCTTTTTGTGGTGGCAAAGAATTGAGAATTGAGGGGATGTCCATCACTTGAGGAATGGATGAACAAACTGTGGCATATGGTGGTGATGGAATACATAAAAAGGATGTTAGGATGATTTCAGAAAAAGATGGAAAGATTTACATGAACTGATGCAGAGCAAAATAAACAGAACTAGAAGAACATTGTGCACAGTAACAGTAATAACATTCAGTGACCAACTGTGAAAGATTTAGCTACTCTCAACAGTACAATATTTCAGGACAGTTCTGAAGGACTTATGATAAAGCATCCTCTCCACCTCCAGAGAAAGAATTTTTGGAGTCAGATGCAGCTCAAAGCAATTATCTTTCACATTAGTTTGTTTACGGTTATATTTTAGATTTTGGTTTTATATGAGTATTCTCTTACAACAATGACCAATATGGAAATACATTTTTGTTTGATAATATATGTATAAACCAAATCAAATTGCTTATCATCTCTGAGAGGAGGGAGGCAAGCAATTTGGATCTTATAATTTCAGAAAATGTATGTTGAAAATTGTTTTTATATGTAATTGGGAAAATAAAATATCTTTGAATAATTTTTTTAACTCAAAATAACACTGGTCTTCCAAAAGAAGCTACAGGTACAAATTAGGAGGCAATCTTCACATAAGTACAAGGAGTGAGAAGGGTTGCTAATCATGAGCTTTCCATATTTGTTGCACACATGCAGGGATGCACACATACACACGCACACGCATATGCACACACACACATGACAACCAGAACAAGAAATTGCTTCTACAAACAGAAAAGTCCAATATAGATGCATTTATACAATGCATTTTTATGTGTATTTAGAAAGGACCAATGTGGTGGGCACTGGGTGAGTGAAAAGAGACTTTAAAGCCTCCTAAATCAAGCCAGAGGCAAAATGCTTTCAGTTGAATGGTTCCTGGTGCCAATGCAATAAATCTGAAAAAGAGTTCTTTTAACCTCAAGACCCACTGCAGTCAAAACTATGATCAAAGAAGAAAAAAGGGAGAAGCTCTACCCAATGCAGAAGAAAAAAAAGACACAGCTGCAGTCTTTTCAATATTCACTTGAAGTCATGTACAACTGTTCTCATTTTTATCCTAATCCTTTTTTATGATTTGTACTTTGGAGATAAATTTAATATAGTACTAGAATACAGTGACCTTAGTCATATTAATATTAAGGGAAGCCATCCAAAGCAATGCAAGCCTACAGGCTCAGGACTTGAAAGAAATTAGGAGGAGCCAGCCTATTTCTTCCAAGCAGAAAAAGGCTAAGAGAGGGGGCTTTAGGGGATTAATCAGGCTCCTCAGACTGCCTAATGAGGACCCTTTAAATAAAAAAAATAAATAATCACTTTTTAGATCTTAATAATAACTATTCTTGTTTAATCATTTCAGTCACATTCAACTCTTTGTGACACCCCCCTTTAGGGTTTTCTTGGCAAACATATTACATTGGTTTGCCATTTCCTTCTCCAGTCCATTTTATAGATCAAGAAAGTGAGGTAAACTATTGTGACTTACTCAGAGTTACACAAGTAGTAAGTGTTTTGAATTTACATTTGAATTCAGGAATGTGGGTCTAATGTTCTATCCATTGCACCTCCTCCTTGTCCTGTGCCATCTACCCATTCTAAATTATTTTATTGCTGTTCAATCATTTCAGTCATGTCTAACTCTTCTCGACCCTCTTTAGTGTTTTCATGGCAAAGATACTAGAGTGGTTTGGTATTTCCTTCTCCAGCTCATTTTATAGATGAGGGTTATGTGACTGGTCCAAGATCATAAAGCCAGTAAATATCTAAGGCTAGATTTGAACTTGGGAAGATGAGTCAGCCTGACTAAAGTCCCAATGCTCTATCCTTTGCACCATTCTTACTTATTATAATAACTTTATCTAAGATATCACAAGATCATAGATTTAGAGCTTGAAAGGACTTTGTTTAGATCAGTGATTCCCAAAGTGGGTGCTACTGCCCCCTGGTGGGTGCTATAGCAATCCAGGGAAGCAGTGATAGCCACAGGTGCATTTATCTTTCCTATTAATTGCTATTAAAATTTTTTTAAATTAATTTCCAGGGGGCTAAGTAATATTTTTTTCTGGAAAGGGGGCGGTAGGCCAAAAAAGTTTGGGAACCACTGGTTTAGATCATCCCCTTCCCGAGGGCCTCAACCAAGTGGCTTGCACAAAATCACAGAGATAATAAGAAGCAAAAATGGGATTTGAACTCAGGCTCTCTGACTCCAAATTCACCACACTATATTGCCAATATTTCACTAACTCTCTGACTTCATTGGTGTAGGAAGTCCCCCAACGACAAATGTTATATTTCCTCTGTGTCTTTGGAGGTAGCCTCCATGAGTGGCTGTTACCAACATAATCCCTCTCTGAGCAGCCAGCCTTGACAGATGAGCCTCTCTGAGCTTATTAGTAAGACTAGTCCATAGAACACTGGCAGAGTGCTGAACTTGGAATCAGAAAGACTTGGAGTCAAATCCTGCCTCAGACACTGACTTTGGGCATGTCTTTGGGCAAAGTTTCTTAATCTTCTGAGCCTCAGTTCTCTTATCTGGGACCAACACCCTCAGGGTTATTGATATAATCAAGTAAGATAATGTATATTAAGTTGTTTTCAAGCCTTAAAGTCATAAATAAATGTCAGTTTTTATTCTTTGTTGTTATTCAGTCATTTTTAGTCACTATGACTGAAAATTTCTTGTGACTATTTTTTTTCTTGGCAAAGATATTGGAGGTTACTAATTTGCTTCTCTAGCTCATTTTATCTATGGAGAAACTGAAGCAAACAGCATTCAGTGACTAGCCCAGGATCACACAGCTTATGTCTGAGGCTGGATTTGAACTTGGGAAGATGATTCTCCTTGACTATAAGCCTAGTGTTCCATTCACTGCACAACCTTTCTTCTCCCTAGATTTTATTATTATTGCACAAAGATTTTCAGTTTGGAAGAATATGCCTGAGTTAGTCCTTTACTAGCATAACTTTTAAGAACAGTAATATGTGGCTGATCATGATGGAACATACCTATAATCCTTGCTATTGGGGAAGGCCAAGATGGATGGATATCTTGAGCCTGAGAGTTTTGAGCTACAGAAAACTAAACTGATAGGATATTTTCACTAGATCTGGTACCAGTATAACAAGTCTTGTGGGAGAAGAAGGCTACCCAGATGCCTAAGGAGGGGTTGGAAACAAAGTAAATGCGGGCTCTTAAGTTAGAGAATCAGTAGTGGAATCAATCTATGAGTCATTCCTATACTCATAGCCTACACAAGACAGGGAGACTTCATCTCAAAAAAATTAAAAAGAAGCTTAGCTTTCCTCTCTATCAAGATGAGGCATGAAAAAAGAGGGCTTGAGAGGATATAGCTATATTGTAATTTTCATATCAGATAGTACTGCCTCAGTGAAGCAGAAACCTGATAAATATTTTTTTCCTAAAGACAAGTATGTAGCTTTTTCAGAGAAGCTACAGACAAAATAGAAACTGAGGAACACCAAAGTGAAGTTTGTTATCATCTCAGAGTGTTTCCCTCTCTCCTTCTGAAATAGGAATTGGTCACCTTTTCATGAAAATTCAGGAGATTGTCTCTTCTGAATATTTTCTCCATCTGAATAGCCATTACTGTAATGGTCTTGGCTAATAAATCTTTTAGTTTTTTAGGCAGCTAGTAACTCTTTCATGGGTTACAAAATTAAATGAAAAAATCCCTGGAATTTATGCAATCCTAAACTTAATGCTCTACCACTGCTAGGTGTATACCCCAAAGAGATAATAAGGAAAAAGACTTGTACAAAAATATTTACAGTGACACTCTTCATGGTAGCAAAAAAATTGGAAAATGAGAGGATGCCTTTAGGTTGGGGAATGGCTGAACAAACTGTGGTATCTGCTGGTGATGGAATACTATTGTATATTGTGCTATAAGGAATAGTGAACTGAAGGAATTCGATGTGAACTGGAACGAACTCCAGGAATTGATGCAGAGTGAAAAGAGCAGAAGCAGGAGAACATTGTACACAGAGATGGGTACACCATGGTACAATCAAACATAATGAACTTCTCTACTAACAGCAATGCAATGATCCAGGACATTTCTGAAGGACTGATGAGAAATAACGCTATCCACTGGGGGAGCAGAAACACTGAAGAAAAACAACTGCCTGATCATGTGGGTTGATGGAGATATGATTGGGGATATAGACTCTAAAATTTAGTGCAAATATCAACAATACGGAAATAGGTCCTGGTCAATGACACATGTATAACCCAGTGGAATTGTGTGTTGGCTATAGGAGAGAGGTGGGAAGAGGGGAGAGAAAGAACATGAATCATGTAACCATGGAAAAATTTTCTTAATTAATCAATTAAATAAAAATTTAAAAATAAAAAAAAATAAAGTTAATGCTCATCTCTTAAAACCAATTCACCTAACAATAATAAACCTACAATGGGCTTACAACAGAAGATACAAATGTTTCCTTGTCCCTCTTCCACTCCTCACATCTCCCCACACAGTGGTCATCCTCTTAAACTCAACTTCAAAGTCCTGATATGGGGAGCATAGCCAGGGTTAATACAAACCACTCCTATAAGCTATTATGTACCAATGTACAGGGGGCTCTTTTGGGCTCCTAATCTGACAGCTTTCCTGCCCAGATGTAAAATCTAGATTCCTGGCCACTAAAGTCATCAGTGCAAGAGATAATTATGAATTTTCTTACCTTCAGAATTAGGAAGACAAGGAAAGCAAGAGAACTGGATCTTTAGATTCATTCATCACAAAAACAATTCCATGTAGGAAACTGATGTAAAAAAAAAATCTGAAAAACAAATAATACAGCCTCATGAATTTGAAGGATATTTTGTTGCTCACTATTTCTTACAGCCACTAGGATGATGTGCATCAATTTCTATAATGGCTTTTACAGAAGGGAAAGGACATAATGAAGTCAGTTAGGAAGCAAAATTCCAGAGTGCCTAGCTCAAGGAGAAAATGTCACAAAAATCCAGAAAGAAACAATTCAAATATGAATTTGACATATTTGTGAACAGTCGGGATCACACAAGATTTAACAACTTCTACAATAAACGAGTAGAAGACTTTAAATATGATATTCTGGAAGGCAAAGGATTTAGGACTGCAACCAAGAATAATCTACATAGCAAATCTGAATAAAATCCTCCAGGATTATATATATATATATATATATGTATATATATATATATATTAATGAAACAGAGGACTTTTAAGAATTCCTGAATTAAAAGGTAAGAGCTAAATAGAAAATATAGCATTCAAACACAAAACTCAAGAGAAGCACAAAAAGGTAAATATTAAAGAGTAACTATGAGCCTCAAGGTTAAACTGTTTACATTCTGGTATGGGAAGATGATTCATGTAACTCTTAAGAACTTTATTATTATTAGAACACTTAGAAAGAATATATATATGTATGTGTGTGTGCATATATATATATATATGTATGCACAGAAGGCACAGATATAAGTTGATTATGTTGTGATGATCTCAAAAAAATGGAATGAAAAAGAGGGATGAACTGGGAGAAAGGAAGATAAAGGCAGACTTGGGGAAATTTTTTCTCAAGCAATAGCTTCTGGTGGAGGGAAAGATGGGGATGAGCAATGTTTAAATCTCATTCTAACCAGAATTGGTTCAAAAAGGGAAAAATTATTATAAATACTCAGTTGGATATAGAACCTATATTACTCAATGGGAAAATTAAATAGGAAAGAAACTAAGAAATATGATGGTATGATGATAAAATGGAGGGTAGATTGAGGGAAGTAATGATCATTCTGTAAGACAAACATTTAAAAAAAATTTTTTTAAACCCTTAACTTCTGTGTATTGGCTCTTAGGTGGAAGAGTGGTAAGGGTGGGCAATGGTGGTCAAGTGACTTGCCCAGGGTCACATAGCTGGGAAGTGTCTGAGGCCAGATTTGAACCTAGGACCTTCCATCTCTAGGCCTGACTCTCAATCCATTGATCTACTCAGCTGCCCCGCAAAACAAACTTTTAAAAAGAGACAGAATACAAAAAGAGAGACAATACTAAAGAGAAGAAAACAGGATGAAGGGAAATACAGTTAGTAATGATAAATGGGATTAGCCCACCCATAAAAATGAGAGCAGATAGCAGAATAAATCAGAATTTATCCAACAATACAAAGTATACAAAAGAGAAATTTGAAATAGAAAGGTACATCAAGAGTTAATATAAAGGACTGAACCAGAATCTCTTTTGTTTCAGAAATAAAAATGGAAAAAGGTAGGATCATGATCTTAGGCAAAGCAAAAGCACTAGCAAAATAATCAGGGAAACAATATTTTGCTAAATAGACAGTGAAGTAATATCAAAAAATTTATAGCAAGTTTTTTTAATAAAGTCTCATTTCTCAAATATAGGAAAGTCAAATTTATAAATGAGTCATTCCCCAATTGATAAATTGTGAACAGATATGAACAGGCAAATTTTCAAAAGAAGAAATCAAAGCTCTCTATACTCAGATGAATAAATGGTCTAAATCTTTATGGATTAGAAAAATGAAAATTAAAATAGCTCACATCTATGTTGTGTGGAGATGCAAAGCATGCAATCCCTGCAAAGGTACAGGGACAGCCTCACCCAGAATTCCAGGGGACCCCCCTGGAGAACTTTGGGTGAGGGGGCAGTTGAGAAGGGTTTGAGATAGTTAATTTGTGAAGGTTGAAGTGAGCAGACACCCTGCTTACTACTCTAGACTTGGGGGTTCACCTGAGGTGGCCATTGTAGCATAAGCCAGTGGTTTCTACTCATAGGTTTAGCCTGTTAGTTAATATTATTCTTCATTAATATCAATATATAATTACCTAGTGTTTTAGTGATTAGATATATAAATTATCTAACAAGTTCAGTTAGGTGCCTTCACCCCTCTGGTGAGGGGGGAAGGGCAGCTTCAATCTTAATAGTTCAGGATCACCTTCCTTATTCAAATATCTTCATTAATCTCTCTAGTTTCCTTGTTATTTTCTAATATAACCTTTACCTTCAAATCTGTGCCTGGAAAATTATTTGGGGAATACTCACAACTCAGTCTGGACATCTAGTTTGAATCCTGTCTGCTGCCAGTTTAAGAAGATCTTCTCTGTCCTCAACAGTTAGATAACTAGCTTCTTTTTACTCATCTGTCAGATCTGTAAGGAATATAAATTAAAGAAAAGGAACATCATTGGGGTTTCAGCCATAACAGAAACTTACCAGGATCAGATCTTGTCTCCATACCCAACTGAAACAGCAACTGTTAGAGGGGGAGGGGTTTGAGAGCCAGGAGTGTTTAGCCCCCTCCTTTCCTCACTGAAGCCTGTCAATCTGTGGCTCTTGACTTGAAGCTCTATTTGGCCCTGACACATTTATCTGCTTCTCCAAATTATCTATTATTATCATCATAACAATCTATCAGAAATAATAAATGGTAGAGGTGATGGGGGAAAATGGGTACACAAATAAACTATTGGTGAATTTGTGCATTGGTCCAACCATTCTGGAGAACAATTTGGAATTATCCCCAAAAGGTTATAAAATTGTGCATAACCTTTGATCTAGTAATGCTAGTATTGGTTCTATATCCCAAAGAGAGCAAAGTAAAGGATTTATTTGTTCAAAAATATATATAGCAGCTCATTTTGTGGTGGCAAAGAATTGGAAATTGAGGGGGTGCTCATCAATTGGAAAATGGTTGAAGAAGTTGTGGCATATGGTTGTGATGGAGTACTATTGTGCTACTGGAAATAATGGTGGGAGGTAGTTTCAGAAACAAACAAAAAACCATGGCAATATCTCTACAAATTGATACAAAATGAAGTGAGAACCAGGAGATCAATGTACACAGTAACAGCAATGTTATAATGATGATCAACTGTGAAAAACTTGGCTACTCTGATCAATACAATGAACCAAGAAAATTTCAAAGAATGTATAATGGAAAAATGCTATCTACCTTCAGAGAAGGAACTAATCAACTCTGAGTACAAATTGAAGTAAAATTTTCTCACTTTTTTGCCTTTTTGAGATATGGCTAATATGGAAATATGTTTTGCATGATTTCACATGCATAATTGATATCATTTTGCTTGCCTTCTCATTTAGAAGGGAAGAGGTTGGAGGAGTTCAGGAGAGAATTTGGAACTCCATTTAAGAAGTAAAAAAAAAATGCTAAAAATAAATAAATAATACTTTCCCCCATTTTTTTTTCATTTTATAACAGTTCACATGTATATGACAACTTAAAAAAAGAGGGCTTTTCTCATACATTGTCTTATTCCATGTGAAGTAGATGTCAGCAAAAGCTTTTATAAATATCAATAAAAAGTAAGCAAAATGGTATCTTATATTCACTGTTATCAGTGTTCACAAAGAGTTGTATAACACTAAAATTGACTAATAACAACAAAATGTATTCTACTCTAAATTTTGTTTGCAAAATTATTCATACCCCATAATACCCTCATCCTTATGACCTTAATGTTCGTGTGAGGAGGGAAGGAGGAAATATTTTTAGAAGACTTTTTTAGGGATGGAAAAAGACGCATGTGGACCAGATACATCTTTGACCTTAAACCTGTGACTTCAGTTTGACAAGGTAGCATTACACAAAGGAGTTTATGTAAAAAAAGTAAACCAATGTCTTTAGCTGCCATAATCTCTCAATTTGATATGGTTTGATGGGTACATTCTAGTTCACTTTGGCCTCTTCCTTATGGCAACTGATTTACATTAGTTATATTTTTATATAAAACATTAATAGTTGAAGTTAGTGTTTTCTTCACTCACTTCCCATTTACAGGATTAATAAATTCTGGGAAAAATCATTAGTTGTTTGACTTGCTTACCATGTCCTTTTATTTGTTTTCATCTAGTTTTGTATTACCTTGAATCTTTAGTTTTACAATGAGTAGTCTAGCTACATATAGGCAATTAATTGATGACTCCCACATCAGTAATGAGTCATTTCCTCTACCTATTCCAGCTAGGTGATACTGTGAACAGAATATCAGACCTTGAGTCAGAAATATCTGAGTTGAAATCTGACCTCAGACACTTACCCCAGGCAAGTCATATAATCCTTAATTGCCTCACTTCCTCATCTGTAAAATGGGGACACACTGGAAAAAGAAATGGCAAACCACTCCTATATTTTTGCCAAGAAAAACATTTGCCAAAAAAAAGCATTTATGGGGTTATGTAGAGTCAGACATGATTGAACAACAATGGACAGGGTATAGGACTTGGAAGCAGGAAAACATGAGTTCACATATGATCTTAGACAATATCATCCTGGCGAAGCACTTTCATCCTTAAAATAGAGATATTAATAGCTCTTATCTCACAGAGTCATAGTATCAATTGAGTTAACATATGTAGAATGTTTTGTAAACTTTAAATTATTAAAAATGCTAGAGATCATGATCATGATAATATGAAAATATAATCAAGCTCCTTTGGGAGGTTGCTTTGGTGTTCACTGCTAGCGCTCTCTAACTCTTGTCCCACAAAAGTTTTTTTTTTTTTTTTAAATTTAGAAGTATGAGACTTCTAGATAGTTACTGATCATATACCTCATAATTGAGCATGGAGCTTAGCAGAGTGAAGGCCAGCTTACAGGGTCCTGGAAAGGAGAGATATCATTCCAGCCTGAACCTGAGAGAGGGAGAAAGCATTTTGAGATTTTGATTCTGTTTGAGTCAATTCATCAACAAGCTTTTAAGAATCTAACATGTGCCAGGTCCTATGCTGAGCACTAGTGATAAAAAGCCAGAATTAAACTATCCCTGTGAAATGCTCAAATGGATCTGTGGTCTCACCCAATTTAAAATTCCAGCAATTTGGAATGCAATTCATTCATGTATGCCATTCCTGACATATTTCCTTTCATAAATTTACCACAAGGGGTCCATCCAACATGATGGAGGCCTCCCTTGTCCTCTTTTGGAATCACAAAGGTGCTAAGGGAGTATTTTTTATATCTGTCATCCCTCAGACTTGTTACATAACCAGACCATCTTCTTTTCTCACTATTGATTTCCTTGATGATGGATTTTATTGTCAAGCCTCTTCAAAGTTTCTCATTGGTTATATGTTGAAGCCTGTACACACCCATTATGTATTCATTGTTCTGCAAAATCATTCATTTTTTCTTTTTGTAGATTATTTTACTCATGTCTCCTAGTAATATAACCACACTAATATAATGTTGGCATTAAAAAGATGGATCTTTGATTCAATTGGAAATCTGGAGTGATAAAGGAGCTTTGAAATCTGAAGAAAATCAGTCCTCTACTCCTTCAGTTCAATTCTATGTCCAGTTCATTGGTCAGCTCTATTGTTTCTCCTGAATATAAATATTGATGGTCAATTTTCCATCCAAATGCATGTTAAAACTTGGGGAAATGGCATTCTTTAGACTCTTGTTTTTGTTTTTCCAGGTGGATGATTATGTATTCATTCCAAGAGACTACAATGCTCATAGTCACCAGACATCATTAGCATAAGGGACCTCCTCATCCACAGGGAATTCTTCCTTCAGTCTACTCTCTGTGCAAGCTCTCCTCCATTGTTGCAGGAGTGAACACTTTTAATAAGTAAATTGTTTCCTCATTTTTGCCTTACTTGATGCTTCTAGGATGTTTATAATGCCTGGTTAAATCAACATTACCCTCCCATGAGACTGGAAGAGAAGGACCAGACTGGAATTTTACATTTGATTCAAGGTGGAATAGGGAAAGGGAGAGAAGAATTTTGCTTAGAATGGATATGGTTATAATCTGCTGATCAGACTATATAGACAAGGACTATAAGGAGCACTTCCAGAATGTAAATAAATGTCTGACATAATTACCCTGCTTTGAAAATAAACCCTTCCAAAAGTCACATCAGCTCAATTATGTGCAGGAGCTTCAAGAATTCTGAATTCAGAAGGAATCTTAGTAAAGGGCTGAGTATTGAAGGTACAGGCATCTAAGATTGCTAATGGAGTTGGAGGTATAGGAAGATGGGTACTAGGTTATAGCAGGACACTGAGCACAAGACTTAAGTCTTTAAGAAAGTTAATGGAACACCCTGAGACAGTTTGGGTCAAGGTGCCATTTCTTTGCCCCAATGATTAAGAAATCATCAAGTTCCCAAAACAAAGTTCACAGTAGTACCACTCCCACAGCACAGAGTATCTATGTGACAACATCCAAATTTCTGAAAGTAAACACCATGAATAGAAGATTTTTCTTCTCTTCCCTACATAATATGACAAATAATCAAACTATAACAAGACCATACTTCTTTCTAGTCCTTAAGCTTCAACAAATGGATAAAATCATAGCCCCAAGTACACCACTTTGCTCTAATACAAAACAAATTATTGTAAGGATGGGATTTGTGCAAGGGGGATGGGACAAAAGGAGCCAGAGAAGGAGTTGGTGACAGTTATGGACAGTTGAGACCAGAGAGGATTCTGGGAGATTCTCGGGAGGAAGGAGGAGAGAGGAGAGGTCTTTGGGTGAGAGGACTGGGAGGAGAGAGGAGGAGGACATCCCACCTGGGATCTAGTCCTCAGGGCTTCCTGAGGATCTTTCTTTGGAAATTGAAACCCTGATTACCTGGTCAAAGCCATTCATCCCATCTCAACCATCAAGACTTCAGTCATTGAGTGAGCTAAATTTTTGGACTCCATTTTGGGAGCAATTTCTTAGTCTCCTTCACCCATTACCCAACCCTGCTGAGAGACACCCTTTCAGGCAAAACTTAAAATTATAGAAAAAGGATTGAAACAGAAACAGAAGGAGAAGGGGCAGGGGAAGAAGCTTGGGATTGGGATCCCCAGAGGTTCCCTCCTGAGTGAGAGACCCCATAGAAATAGAGAAGAGAGCACCCCAAAATCCCTATGCCCTTCACCCCTTTCTCCAATCCCTGAATTATGAATAATAAAAGCTATTCATTAGTCATATAGCATTCCAGAGTGCTTGAGAGACAACAAGGGAGAAGGGAACCACAGCTTGTTCTGACTGCCTCCATCTTGAAGCCAGACCACCCGCTGTGAAGTTGACTGACCTCGGGGGAGGCTTGTGTAAACCCCGCCCTCATTCAGAATCTGATTGGGTTACCACATACATTATCTTATAGGGAAGCCTTGCCCCCAACTCCTGTGGGGCAGCATGACCATCCAGGTCACCCAGTTTCAGGGTGATAACCCCTCAAAGTCTCCCTGTGTATATTTGGCCCCAGGAGAGAGCTGGAAGAGAGACTCACAACATAGACTTTCTCTCTCTCTCTCTCTCTCTCTCTCTCTCTCTCTCTCTCTCTCTCTCTCTCTCTCTCCCTTCTATCAAACATTAGTTAAAGGCTCTCTTTATTGTTCTACTATGGATTACATTTATATAATGCTTAATATACTTAAACCATTTCATACTAATTATCTCAATTTATTGATAAAATGCCAAGCATTTTTAAGCATCTAAAATGTGCAATGTAGTATAATAGGCTATGGGGATACAAAGATTTTTAAAAATGAAAACAATCCCCACCCCAGGGAGTTAGCGTTCTATTGAAATGACAGAACATAAAGATAAATAAATAAACAGCAATTTTAGGAGAAAGAGAGCATTAGCAAATTTGGATGACAAGGAGAAAAGCAGAGATTTCAAATAGGAAGTAATATTTTAAAGAATGATAAGTTTTCTAAAAGGAAGATTAATAATGGATACATTCCAGGCTTAGGGAAAAGAGCTTGTGCAAATGTAAGACTTTAAGGAACAAGTCCAGCTTGGTTAGAACTTAAAGCTTATGGGCAGCTGGGTAGCTCAGTGGACTGAGAGCCAGGCCTAGAGATGGGAGGTCCTGGGTTCAAATCTGGCCTCAGACACTTCCCAGCTATGTGACCCTGGGCAAGTCACTTGACCCCCATTGCCTACCCTTACCACTCTTCTGCCTAGGAGCCAATACACAGAAATTAAGGGTTTAAAAAAAAAGAACTTAAAGCTTATGAAAGGGAGCCATATACAACAAAAATTGAAAGGTAGGTTGGTGTCAGACTACAGAGCACCTTAAGTGTCAAGCTAAGGAGTTTGTATCCTAAATTAAAAAGTCACACTAAGTCACTAAAGGTTTTTAACATGGGGATATGGGGATTAGTGTCATAATATAAACAACAGATGACAGGTGTCTGAATGAGGGTGGTGGCTAATTGAGTGGAGAAAAGGAAAGCAATATGAGAATGGTATAGAGGTAGAACTGAGAAGACATGATGATTGGGTATGGGAAGTGCAGGAATGTAGAATGAGGAAGAGGCAAAAATCAGGGAAATGATACCTTACAAAACTGGGACTCTGAGGGATGATGGATGATGGAGCTCTATAACAAAAACAGAAAAGTTTAAAAGAGAAATGAGTTTAGGTGAAAGATGATTAAATGTAGAACTTGTGTTCAATCTCTGATCTTGTGACATAAAGAAGGAAGATATTATTATATCTATTTAAAATGAGGCAATTGGAGCAAATAAAAGATAAAATAACTTGGACCAGTAAATTGAATTCACAGAATCACAGAGCAGGTTAGCTGGCAATTGCCCAAGTAGCCAATATTAACTAATCCCTCTTTTTTGGATATCTTAAAATGTTGAAGGGGAGAAATTCCTCATTTTCCAATAGTGTCATTTCACCTCCAAAGCCTATTATAGATAAATTCCCCTCAGGAGAGGTTGGAGAGCTGCCATTTAATTGTCATTGCCCATAAATTAAAAGGACTGTTCCAGTCAGGTGTCATCCCCAGTGCTTGAAGTCTCTGTGGAGTCAGGCAAAAAATGCTGACATATGTGACAAGAAGTGCATGGCCAATGAGTCCCTACTTACCCAATGGCTCTCCCCAGGCCCAGACTCTAATTGATTCAGCTTGACTTTTATTTTTTTTTACTTCATCTGCATCAGGTATAAATTACCAGCAGGCTCAAATGCTGAGCTTAGCAATCCAAAGGACAACTAGGGAAAGGAAAGCCAGCAGGAAAGATGTTGTCTTTTTTATCCTCACCTTTGTGCAGTGTGTAAAATGGAGAATGAGAGCCCATAAAAAGCTATGTCCTCCATTCTCATAACTGTGAAAAGCCACATTTCTTCCTGACCCAGAGGGTTATTTCAAGGGAATGTTTGGAGTGAGTTTGACCCATCTTGGGAAAAATCTGTCTCCTAATTGGCAATAAAAAGTAGAGGACATCAAAACTCCACTCAGAGGCTATAATTGTAGCAGAGTAGGAGGTTGGTAGCTCTCACTGTAAAACTTGAGAAATAATGTTGAACCCAAGTGACTTTAGTGACCACTCTCAATTTGTCCACATCTGTGAAAGATTTCACACATCCAGCATGTTGCAAAAGGCGGGAGGATGGGGAATGGGAAAAGGAATAAAAATGTTCTGCTTATTTCATTACATTATTCTCAACCTGTCTATATTTTCTGTTATTTATGTATATACATACATGTATACATATATGTACATATATTCTTTTCTTCCTTCCCTCTCTCCTTGCTCCCTTCCTCCTTTTGCCTCTCCTTCCTCCCTCCTCTATCTCCTACTTCCTCTTTCCCTTCTTCTCTCTCTCCCCTCTACTTCCTCTTCCCCTTCCTTTCTCCCTCTCTCTCTCCTTTTCTATCTCCTTTCCCCCCTCTCTCTCATCTCTTCTTCCCTATTTCCTTCTCTCACCTCTTCCCTCTATTCTTCTGTCTTTTCCATGTTCTTGATTTCTGCTTCTTCTTAGTGTCACTTCTTAGTCTTTCCTCCCTATTTCTCATTTTCTGTCTTCTTTATCCATCCCTCTCCTCTTTCCTTCAAACTCCTATTTTTGTGTTTTGTTTTACAAGAAACCCTTACCTCATCATGACAAACTTTTCTGAATTTGAAGATTTTCATTGTGAGCAGAAAGAGCCAATTAAAATCTTTCCTATTTCTGATCATTTAGATTTTTAACTTGTTCTGCTTAGCTCCATCGGGCATAACTAGGAGCAATGGGTAAAATTTAAAGAGAGTAGGCTTTGGTTCAAAATTAAGGAAAAACAATGAAAAAAAAGGAAAAGGCTCTCTCACAAGGTTCCTTCTGGTTCTAAACTGACTCTCCTATCATTCCTCGCATGAAAGATATTCAACTGGAGGTTTGACCAACTTGTCAGAGATTTTTCATGTTTCAGATATAGTTTAGACTAGCTGACCTCTCAGCTTTTACAATTTTAGAAAGGTAACTTAGTCAAACTTATGGTTCCACTTTGCCAAAATCATTTTTCTAAAAAGCACAAATTTTAATTGTATGTCCAAGTGATGAAAAAAATTTACTGAATATCTCTGTGTTCATGACCAGGAGTTAATTCAAACAAATTGAGTTAAGTTTATACTTTAAGGGCAGAGGGAGAAGAGGAGGCAAATCTATAAAGTCACAAAATATGAAAACTGGAAATGGACTTAAAGAAATCACCAACTGAAATTTCCAAGATGGAAATTGATCCTAGCCAGTAGACAAAGTCCCCGTTCAACAGCAGTGTCAAACTGAAAAAAAAGAAATAGGGACCAATAAACAGATACATAAAGATCTAATACTATTTATGTTTTATTGTATTTTTATTTATTTGTTAAATATTTTCTGATTATATTTTCATTGAATTCTCAGGGTACTGGGGAGTATTGTGGGCCAAAAGGTACCGCTACACAACATGATGCTTATAAATGTTTTTATATGTTAAAATAAGTGACAAAGACATATCTATGCACACATATGTGGGTAGAGAGGTACATTTAGAAATGCTTATATCTTCAGAGGGTAAAACTGATATACAAAAAAAATCAGGCAGTAGAAAATTTTGAGTTATTCTAGTTATTTAAATCTGAAGCTCTATGAAAAAATAATTTATTTTAGGGCATGGAAAGACCTTAGCAGTGAATTTTGAAAAGAACTTTAAAGGGAATGGACTTATATGGAAGAGTGGGGCATGAGGATGGTTATTACAGATTCAGTACAGAATAACATTTGCAGGTAAGAAAGAACAGGACAAGAATAATGGAGGGCAGAATGGCATCCCTTTAGATGGCAAAGAATGCCATCTAAAGGAGAATAAGATCAATGAAGGCAGCGAGTAAAATCACCAGGGAAATTTTTAATGGACCTAAAAGCTCACACACAGATGGGAGAAGAGATCAAGAGTGACCACAAAGTTCTGAAAAGGTGTTGTGCTCACAATGAAGTCTACAGAAGACTGTAATTTATGATCAAATGAATAAAGGGCTAGTTTGGGGGCTAGAAACACTTTTGTTAAAATCTTGCCTTAGATACTGGCTATGATACCCTGGACAAGTCACTTAAATTCTCAGTGGAGAGTCTAACTCTGGGTTTTGGTGACATCTGGGTAGCTCAGTGGATTGAGAGTCAGACCTAGAGACAGGAAGTTCTAGGTTCAAATCTGGTCTCATTCATTTCCTAGCTTTGTGACCCTGGGCAAGTCACTTAACCCCCATTACCTAGCCCTTACCACTCTTCTGCCTTAGACTCAGTATTAATTCTAAACTAAAAAGTTTTTGTACAAAGAAAAACAATGCACCCAAAATCAGAAGGGAAGCAACAAACTGGGAAAAAATCTTTATAACAAAAAATTCTGACAGAGGTCTAATTACTCAAATATACAAGGAGCTAAATCAATTGTATAAAAAAACAAGCCATTCCTCAATTAATAAATGGGCAAAGGACATGAATAGGCAATTTTCAGATAAAGAAATAAAAAGTATCAATAAGCACATGAGAAAATGTTCTAAATCTCTAATAATTAAAGAAATGCAAATCAAAACAACTCTGAGGTACCACCTCACACCTAGCAGATTGGCTAAAATGAAAGAAGGGGAGAGTAATGAATGCTGGAGGAGATGTGGCAAAATTGGGACATTAATGCACTGCTGGTGGAGTTGTGAACTGATCCAACCATTCTGGATGGCAATTTGGAACTATGTCCAAAGAGCACTAAAAGAATGCCTGCCCTTTGATCCAGCCATACCATTGCTGGGAATGTACCCCAAAGAGATCATAGATAAACAGACTTGTACGAAAATATTTATAGCTGCGCTCTTTGTGGTGGCAACAAACTGGAAAGCGAGGGTATGCCCTTCAATTGGGGAATGGCTGAACAAATTGTGGTATATGCTGGTGATGGAATACTATTGTGCTCAAAGGAATAATAAACTGGAGGAATTCCATGTGAACTGGAAAGACCTCCAGGAATTGATGCAGAGCGAAAGGAGCAGAGCCAGAAGAACATTGTACACAGAGACCAATATAATGTGCTAAAATCGAATGTAATGGACTTCTGTACTGGCTGCAAAGCAATGACTCAGGACAATTCTAAGGGACTTATGGAAAAGAACGAGACCCACATTCAGAGGAAGAACTGCAGGAGTGGAAACACAGAAGAAAAACAATCACTTGAACACATGGATTGATGCAGACATGGTTGGGGATGTAGACCTGAAAAGACCACACCCATGTAACTATCAATGATGTGTAAATAAGTCTTGACTGACCACACATAGTAAAACCAGTGGAAATGCAAATTGGCTACAGTGGAGAGGGGGAGGGGTTGAGGGGGTGAAGGGAAAAGTAAAAACATGACTTATGTAACCATGGAAAATTTTTCTAAAAATAAAAAAATTATTTAAAAAATAAAAAAATAAAGTAGAGGGTAGGAGTTTAAAAAAAACAGGTCTTGTTGCTTTCATGTCTAGTGCTCTATCACCAGCTAGTATGTAGCAATTAGCAGTAGTAGTAATAAATACTATCACCTCTAGTAGAAGATAAATAGAAAGCAAACTCCTTGAGGGCAAAGACTGCTGCATCTCCTGCTCCTAGTTCTAAATCTAGCATGCACTCAAAATAAATTCCTGTTGATTGAGTCATGGGCTAATGAAATTGCTGCAAGTTTGGCACAATGTTTTCTTCTGGGTTTTCATTGGGTTTGAGGAGGCAGCATGCATATTTCTGTTCAGAATGGAAGGAAAAAATACTGCTTCAAGAGGGAACTCCTTAGTGTTGCTGGAAGTTAAAATCAATGCCTCAGCTCTAATAAGGCCAAAGAGTTAATTAAGAGCTTTCCGTACTTGGAATAGGGAAGGAATGGCCTTGAAACTTGTGACAAAAAAGGGAGTGAAAATGAAGCAGGTAGGACAGCAGTAAGAACAAAAAGAGAGGAGGCAGCTGGGTAGCTCAGTGGATTGAGAGCCAGGCCTAGAGACGGGAGGTCCTAGGTTCAAATCTAGCCTCACACACTTCCAAGCTGTGTGACCCTGGGCAAGTCACTTGACCCCCATTGCCTAGCCCTTACCACTCTTCTGCCTTGGAGCCAATATACAGTATTGACTCCAAGAAGGAAGTTAAGGGTTTAAAAAAAAAAAGAACAAAGAGAGAGGTCAAGTTCAGAATAAGAAAGGGCACTCATACTGTGCCTACACATTTATATTCCTTCTTCAATCTTGCTCCAGACACATCTATATATTTATTCTCTCTCCTAGAAAATATCATTCATGAATCCTCATTTAATAAATTTATTATTTTTGGAGAGATAGCCATAGTGACAAGACTAGGGGCTTTATCTCACTGTTCTCAGGGAGCTCACTGTGGGAAGGCCTAAAGCCAAAGTTCCATAGCCATGGTGTATATACATCTCAAATTTAGAAGGAATGGTCCTGGTTTCAAGAAAAGAAAGCAAGGTGAGGCAAAAGGAATGTCCTTTGTCCAACCACATGAACCAAATTTAAGATTCCTGAACTCAAGTCCTAATTGTGATATTCTGTGAGGCTCTGGGGCTCTGTTCAAATCACTTAATTTTTTAGTGCTTCCATACAGTTCTTTAAGACCAATCACAGTAGCACAGGTTCATGTCTGTGCCAAGAGAAAGAATTTCTTTACTGGTCTTATCCTATTCCATACAATCCTTAACAGAAGGCACTGCCTTCTACCTGGTGGTGAGAATTATAGAAATATTGATGCAGAAGAAATGGTCCTCCAAGAGAAGGTATCTTGTGAATCCAACATGCCCCAGTGACTAAGGGAAATAGCACAGTTGGTTAGCATCCTGTCAAGGTATGCAAAGATCTCAATCCATTGCAATAGCTTTCCATTCACACTGTGCTGGCATTTAGTCAATGCTAAAGTCTCTGATATGACAGCCTCTGATCATGTTTGTATAATTATCTAAAGGCCAGTGGCTTTGTCCTATGTGATGTATGTCTACTGTCCATTCAGAGATCCAGGCTATAATAGGAGAAATGTCCAGGATGAGGTCATTATTGCCCTTTTGTTGCAGTTGTTTGTTTTTCTGTCTCTAAATACCCTGTGTTCTAGTGAGCTATTAGACTTTCAGCTTCTTCATTAAGATTTCATGCTGTTACAAGTGAATACCTAACAAGCAGGTTTTAGACACCAAATATAAAAGCTGAGTTCACTCAATCTATTTTTATCTCCTGGAAATAACCAGGCATCATATTTTAAACTGGCTCAATAACGCCAATGCAGAGTAGTCTAATTGAGAAACTTTTACAATGAACATCACCAGGGAGAATTCTCAATTCAATTATTTCACAACTGATGAAAAACAAATCTGTACTAACCAGAGCAAGTGGCACCCAAGATGTGGCATAGCCCTTCTTTCAGGGAACTCCAAGCTACACTGAGAGGAATATAAACCACTGAGGAAACCCACATAATCCTTTAAAAGTCTCTCATTTTCATTCCAGGACCTCTGAGTTAACAGCAATAGCTATGTAGAAAGAAAGAAGCAAACACTTATTAAGCACCTACTATGTGGTAGGTACAATGCTGAGTAGTAGACACTATCACTATCCCCATTTTACAATTGTGTCAATTCTAGGAGACAGAAGTTAAGTGGCTCGCCAAGATCATATAGCTATTATATATCTAGGACAAAATTTGAATGCAAATTTTTCCTGACTTTGGGCTCAGCACTCTATCTATTACTACTAGGACAAAAGTTCTCCAGAAACATATCCTGGAACATCTTGAATATTCCATGTTTTCCTTCCAGACAGAGTTCTTGAACAATTCAACAAATCTTTATTAGGGTTGAAGTGCACTGTTGTAATCATCTAGTCTAACCCCCTGAACAAAGCAAGAATCCCCTCTGAGTCCCTTAAAAAGTAGTCTCTGCTTCAACAACTTCATGGATAGACAACTCACTGTTTTATCAGATGTTCCCTCCAGAGAAAAGACCTTCTCACAATAAGTTGAAACTATTGTGAGCATATTCCTCAGATATCTTGTTTTCCTCACTGATTCATTCCTCCTTATAAAGCAATGGACACCAGAGAATTAAAGAAAAGAAACCTGATTTACTCAGAGTCAAAGAAACAATAAAAGGATATTTCTTTGGGTTAGTGGAAGATGTACTATGTGACTTCTATTAAGGCCTTCCCTGCTTATACTAAAGCTGGAGACTATATAAGCGATGAAGCTATTGAAGAACTTTATGTTTTTTCTCTGTCATTGTCTTAGGCTACAATAATATCCAAATAGAATCTAGGATAAACTCCATGAGGGCCAAGATTCTTTTACTTTTGTCTTATCTACCTACTTCAGGGATATTATGAAATATGAAATGAGGATAAACCTGTTTTACATTTGGCAAAAAGTAAGGAGGCCCTTTATAAAGAATTTGTTGGTGTACCTAGCCAATGGAAGCTACTATGAAAAATAACTTTTCCCAGCTGTCTGTTCTTGCCTTAAGCATCTCCCACAAACACAGAAAGTCCTTGAGGAGGGAACACAGCAAATACAGTTGATTCAATCACTAAACTCTAAGACCCAATCAGTTCTGAGGAATAAAATATACAAACATATACAAACACTCCAGTAGAGACCCCATATGAACCACATCTCCCCAAAGCTTCACAGACTTATTGTTACTGTTCAAGCTAGGAAAACTCCTTCCCCGTTCTGTAACTGCTTCCCTCCCATGTTGGATACCTATGAGTATCCTAGATTTATTTCAAATTTAAGTCTGTACCTAATAAACTCTTTAATACAAAAGATCCAGAATCCAAGGGTAAGAGTCAATATGATTCTGTAAAATCTGATAGTGCTTAGACTGGAAAATCCTTGAGAGTACATATCATGAGTTATATATGAAAATGATTCACAAATTTCCCCTCTCCATGCTTTTGTACTAAATGTTTCCCATGCTTCAGATGTATTCCCTCCTTATCTCTGCCCTTAGTATTCCTGGTTTCTTTGAAGGTTCAGCTCAAACATTGCCTTCTATATAAAGCCTTTCCTGTTCTCCCAGATCCTTGTTCAAATTCTAACAAAACCATCATATATACTTTGTAAAAACCCATGTGTGTGCACATCATCTCCCCTAGCTAGAGTAATATACTTGAAGATAGAGAACATCTAACAGGTATGACTGTATCCCTTGTTCCTCAAGCATAGTGCTTAATAAATGCTTGTTCATTGATCACTAGATATTACCTTGTGTTCTCTTACAAAGTCTAACACAGTACTGGATACTTAGTATGTACCACTGAATACTTGATTGAATGTGCCAGATTACTAAAAGGGTTGAAAAGAATACCATAGTCCAGTAAAGCCCAAGTGGAAATCATAATAGTATTATAGTGCCTTGTGTGGGATGACAAAGTGCCTGATCCCCAGCAGTGGTTTACAGCTAAATTACTGTTGTCAATCCCCAAATCCCAAAGCCCTCTCACCTCCACTAGAATTAAGATGAAAAACAAAATAAACCAATGTAGCCAAAAGACATCATTACCCATATGCATAGCAGTCAACTCACCACCCCCAAAACACCTCAATCATTGGAGATTCTTCATAAAATAGTGCCCCCAAAGCTTGGTAAACTTTTATTTCCGTTGTGACCTGACTTGAAAACAGAAAATTATTCATTCCATGTTATCATACTTTGCTTGAGAAAGGACTACAGACACATTGAGAGATCTTTAAACTGGAATTAGCACTGACCTCCTAACTAGTTTCAGTGGGAGAGCATATAACAAACAAAACCACATACAAGTGAGTACATCTTCCTTCTTTCTTGTATATACAAATTTGAATCCTTGGACAGTATTTAGATTCAGAAAAAAATGAATAATTACCCAGGATGTTTGAAGGGGAAAGATAGAAATAGATATATCTTTATTTTCTACAAACATTTCTAGTGCTAGCCAGTTAGACAATACTTGTTCAGTGCTCAATATGGGTGAATACTGTCCAAGGTGCTCAATATGGGTGAATACTGTCCAAGGTGCTGAAAAGGGAATGTGTTAAGGATTAGGCTACAAAAGAAACAGAGTATGGTTTATAAACCTTGCCTGGATAGACAGAATGCACAGACACATCCAAACATATGTGCCTATGTAAAAAAATTTTCAAGGAATGTCAGAATAAAAGGCTAATAACAATGATGAATAAATGTAATATATGCTTGAACACAAGGGCTGATGGGGATATTATTGGGGATGTAGACACTAAATGATAACTCTAGCCCAACTATCAATAATATGGAATTAGGTCTTGATCAATGATACATGTAAAACCCAGTGGAATTGTGTGTTGGCTATGGGGGAGGTGGATTTGGGGAAGAGGGAAAGAACATGAAATATGTAACTATGGGAAAATATTCAAAATAAAAAAAATAAGTGTAGTATAGCTTTAACTGACAAGCCCTAGACTGTAAGTGAATTATGGGGAATATCCCAAGTTTATGAAGAGTTCCCCTAGCTGATGAAAACAATTTGTTCCAATGACCACGAAAGCAGCAAAAGCAGACACTGTGGAGCACTTGGAGCATGGTTAGACAATGAAGAAGCCAGAGTCATGCACTTCATCCCAAGTCATCACTAGTCATCTTGATTTTTGTTTTGGCGTTGGACTTCACTGATTCTGGAAGAAAGCAGGAGGCTGATGATTCTTTGCAATTCTGCTCTCCTTAAATCCAATTTATATTCAAGTAAAAAGGTATAACCAGTGATGTCATTTTGGTTCTCTTCCAGTATGAAGGACAACAACCAATCAGCTTTGTATAATGTAAGGGTTAAAGATATAGTATAGCAGCCAGGTGGCTCAGTGGATAGAGTACCAAGGCTGGAGTAAAGAGGACCTGGATCCAACTCTGGCTTCAGAAACTTCATAGCTGTCAGACCTTTGTCCTTATAAATACATTTATAGTAGGACAGAAAGTAAATTTTTAAAATATATTGGATAAAGGCCAGCCTTGAACTAAGGAAGACTTTGATTCAAGTATTATTTCTGACATACTAGCTGTGTGACCATGGGCAAGTCATTTATTTTAGCAGTTCTAACAATTCTCTAAAACTTTTAGTAACAGATGAGTAATACATTTGTATCAGTAGAGTAAATTTCCATACTGATAGTTCTCACACCTATAAAATCATAGGTCTAGGCAAAAACAAGAACAACAATAATCCTAGAGTTATTTTTAGGCCACCAGCTACCATTAAAACAATATTGTATAGTATAAAAAGTACTTGTGTTAGAATCAGAAAACCTGCATTTCAACTCCAAATCTGACATTATGAGCTAGGTGGTACTACGCAAATAATCTTCACTCTTTGAAGCTCAGTTTTCTTAACAGGAAAATAGGTGTAATAATTTCACTGCCTACCTCTAAGATCTTGAGTGAAGGATATTCTTAAAATGCAATACGAATATGAGTTAATATTTTTAAAACACTCACTAGAAACATAAGGCATGGAGAAAGATAGTTCTTAAACCTGAAAACATTATATATTCTATCTGTGTAATCTTTAGTTTTATACTATGGTCTCCACTATTTAACGTATTACTACTTATTCCTTATGTTTAAGGAGGGGAAAAAGTGAGGTCTTTGATTCCCAAGCCTTTTACAAGTATACATTCAATTTATTATCTTAATAGGTAGAAGAATTGGGGTGTGCATGCATGTGTGTGTGTCTAGTCTAACCCAAATACACTAGGTACTTAAAATGTGTGTAGCCCAGGAATAAATGTCATGTGAAATACATAGAAAGATATGGCACCTTGATATCAAGGAAATAGCACCTGTCGCTTACTACTTTTGGACACTTGAGGAGGTCGCTTAATCTCTCAGGGTCTCAGTTTTTTCATTTGTTAAAAGAAAGGATGGGAGAGAGGCTAGATGGTTTATAATGTCCCTTCTAGCTCAAGATCTAGGATCAAATAATTTTGATCTCATGGAGCTTATGGTTTAGCTGTCATTAGAATTTACATATACATGAAACCCTGTTCTTGCTGAATTCATTGGTTCTATCTATCATTAGGTTTTTTTAGATATTTCCATAATTTGCTGTGGTTGTTGTTTATTTTTACTTGGTTTTTATTTAGTCCAAATTGTGACAAGAATATGAATAAAGTGTTCTACCATGAACTTGTTGGAATCTAGGAGGAATTTCTGTTTTGTTTTTCTATTTCATCATGAATAAATAATGTCATTTACTGTCTATTGCATGCCCAGACTTAGTATTATAAACCAGGGCTGGTTCCTGGGGTTCAGAGCTCATCTGAGGAAAAATTATTGAGAAGTTGAAGTTAATCTTTGACTACAGTATACTGAATTTTGAGAAAAGACTAGGAGTAGTAAGTAGAGGAGATAAAGGGGAAGTTGAAGGAACAGAATGAAGAGTAGGAGTAGTAGAAATAGTAATAGTAGAAGGAGGAGTGGTGGTGGTGATGGGAATAAGAATAAGATTTAGCATTTATGCAGAGCTTGACAATTTGTGAAGCATTTTGCAAATGCCTCATTTGATTTTCACAACAACCCTAGAAAGTACCCGCTATTGTTATTCCCATTTTAAGGATTAGGAAACTGGGGCAGACACTTATTAAATGATTTACCTAGGTTGTCTAAGGTTGTATTTTAACTCAGAACTTTGTGACTTATGGTCCAGCAAAATCCCAAATAGTCATTTATTTCTCTGTGATATTGGGTAGGTCATTTACCTTGTATATATTTTGTGTTTATTTATCTGTATGTGTGTTGTTTTTACTCAGTAGAATGGTAGTTGCTTGAAGGTGGGAAATGTTTTTTTTTTGTTTTGTCTGTATCTAGTACAGTACCTGGAGTATAGTGGGTACTCAATAGCTTCTTGATGAATGAACAAATTACTCAGTTATTTTATAATCTCTTTCCATCTTACAATCTATGATCCACTTGAAGATCCTTTTCCCTTCTGTCCCTTGAATGTGGGACACCCTAGTACATTCACCCTATCCCTAGTCTGCCTAAGACTCATAACTTGATGTTCCACAAAGACACGACTTTCCAGGAAATCAGTTTATTCTTCAGACTTATCAACCTATTCACCAAAAGGTTTGCCAACTCTGTAAGCCATTTCATTATAGTATTTTTATTTTATTTCTGTGGGGCATCATGATATAGTAGGAAAAGGATTTGTAGTCGAAGGACTGGAGTTTGAATTCTGGTGTTGCTATTTATTACCTCTATGAACACAGATAAATCACTTAACCTCATTAAGCTTCATCTGTAAGATAAGAAGGTTGTTATAGATAACTTTCTATGATCCTTTCAAGCTCTAAGTCTATGCTTCTATGAACTATTATTCATGGCAATGACCTATGATGATCCCAGAGGGAACTAAAAGGTCCCATAGGGATCTTTTAATTTTCAGGTCTGGGAGCCTTTTCTCATTTCTCTTTTTCTTGATCTCTATAGCATATTCTACTGCTTATTGAGAAGTTGAGGTAAAACTTTGAATAAGGAGCCCTGGGTTTTGAGCCAAAAAAATAGGAAGAGAAAAAGGAGTAATAGGAGGACGAGGAAGACAAGAAGGAAGAGAAAGAAAAGAGGAAGAATTTCCTATATAACTTCTCCTTTCTGGGTTTTCATGACCCTGCTCTCTTTTGGTTTTCTTCATGCTTAGCTGACAATTCCTCCGTTTTCTTTCCTGGATCATCATCCATATCCTGGCCCCTTAACTTTACGTATCCCCTACAACTCTGTCCAAGGCTGCCTTTTCTTAACTCCCTACATTCTCTCTTTTGGTGACCTCAATTTCTTCCATGGATTTAACTAATCATCTCTAGCACATGACTAATATAATTTTAATTATATATGTATATAATTATATATATGTATATAATTATATATATGTATATATATAAAACCCTAGTCTCTCTTGTGAGCACTAAGAGTACTGCATAACCAATTGAACATTGCCTATTGGACACTCACCTAGATATTCCAGAGGCATCTCAAATATAATGTATACAAAATACACACACTTTCTTTCTCTTCAAATTGACACCTCTTCCCAACCTTTCCTAACTAGGTTAAGGGCACCAGAACTCTGAGACACCAAGGTTTATAACCACAGTGACATCCTTAGCTACTCACTCCCTCTCATCCTACATAGTCAATCAATAGACAGTCTTGCTATTTTTATCACCACAGTATCACTCACTTTTGCTCCACTTTACTTTCACAATTATCGTCCTACTTCCAGCCCTCTCTAACTTTTATCAAGATTATTAAAAAGATCTCTTAATTGGTCCCTCTGCCTCAAATCTCTCCTTATGCCAGTTTATGCTCTACAATGCTAGCAAAGTAATTTTCCTTAAAAATAGTTCTTGTAGCTCCCTATTACCTCTAGGATCTTACATACAAACTTCTCTTTGACATTTAAAGCCCTTTTCAACCTGCCTTCAATGTGCCTGTCAAATCCAATACATGATACCTCTTCAAGTACTCTAAGGTATTGGCAAAAACTGGCTTTCTTGCTATTACTTATACTCACCATTTCGTTTTCCATTTCTATACCTTTGCCCTAGCAATATCACATGCCTGGAATTCATTCTTTTCACCTCCACTTACTAGAATCCACTGTTTTCTTCAAGATTCTGTTCAAGTGCCTCCTTTTACATGAGGCCTTTCCTCATTCAACTACTAGTGCCTACACACAAAAAATTACCTTATATTTATTTCATATATATAGATGTGGCAGGATGGATAAAGAGCCAAACTCCAAACCAGAAAAACCAAGTTTCTAGTTCTACATCTGACACATACTGACTATGTGTCCCTTAGTAAATCACAATCTCTCAGTAATCTCTCATTCATTTTTAACCAATTTTATGTAAAATATTCCACATAAGTTTTCCAAAGTTATATTATCCATCCCTTCTTCCCTTCCCCTTCCCACAGCTGGCAAGCAATTCAATCTCTCTCAGTAATCTAGACAGCTCTCTGGGACTATAAGTTGCAGAGAAGGTGCCAGACTAGCCTGGTAAAAGGAGTTTCTTCAATGAGGAGTTCACTATACAGATAAAATCACAGAGATAGTACTTATCCTTATATTTTGTATAAAGTAATTATGATGATGATGATGATAACTAACATTTATATAGGACTTTATGGTTTGCAATGTGCTTTACAAACATTTCATTTTATCCTCATAAAAACCCTAGGAGTAAGTTGTTAGTATTTTCTCCATTTTACATATGAACAAAATGGAGCAGACTGAAATCTATCTGAGGCAGTATTTTATTTCAGGCCTTCTTGAGTCTAGGTCTAACACTTTGCCACCTGCCTGCCCAACCCCACTGATAGAATGAAAGCTCTTTAAGATCAGAGGCTATTTCATTTTTGTCTTTTGCATTGTCAGTGACAAGCACAGGCCTGGAATATAACAAGGTATTTTTTTTAAATGTTCAATAATTGATTGGTTCTACATCTCCATGAATCCTCTTCTCTTCTGTTTTTGTTTCTGAAAAAGAGGTGACCCTTCTATTGCTGATGCTAATGTCTCCACTTGTGCCCTTGGTCTCATTTTCTACATCTTTTGGGGGAGCCTGTACATATACTTATTTCCTTTCTTTATCTCATTTGAAATCTTATACTACCTATAATTATATAGCTTTTTAACAAATCTTTTAAAAGTCTTTAATTGACCCTGGCATCTCTTTATGCTATTATTTTATCTTACCTCTCTTTCATTGAAACACTCCCAGAATCATTATACTTTCTACTTTTATTTATTATTATCATTTTGCTCCTAACCTCCTTGAAATCTGACTTCCCACTCCATAAGTCTACTGATGCCACTTTCTAAAAGGTATGATGCCTTAATTGTTAAATCAGATGGGTTTTGACCAGCCCTCATCCTCTTTGACTTTTCTGTAGCTTTTGTTAAACTCCTCTATTCTCTCACTTCTTTTGCCTCCATAACACTGCTATTGTCATTCTACTCTTACCTGTCTGGCCACTCCTCGTATACTTTTTCTGATTCATTACCCCTTATTTCCTTTATCTATCTTCTCTCCATTGTTGAATCTGTCCAGTCTTGTGGCTTCAGTTGTTGCTTCAGTGAAGATGATTCACAAATCCAAATTTTCAGTCCTGATTTCTCTCCTAAATTCTAATTCTATATTCACTATTGCCTATTGGATACCTCTACTTGGATGTCCTATCAACAATTTAAGCTCTGCGTGTAAAAATGAAAATTTTCACAATCTTCTCTACAGCTGCCCCTCCAGACATCCCCATTCCTGCTGAAATTATTCTCTATCCTACCTATTCCCTAGGATTACAACCTTGAAAGCATTCAAGACTCTCTCTCTTACCCAACTTCATCCAATTAGTCGACAAATCATGGCAATGATACTGCTATCTCTCCTGTATGACTACTCTTTTTTTCCATTCACATGGCCACCACCTTAGTTTAGACACCACCTTTCCTGGGCTATTGTAATAGACTATTAAAGGAAAACCCGTTACCTTCTTCCTTAGTATCAATTCTATGACAGAAAAGCTAGACAATAGGGGTTAAATGACTTGCCCAGAGTCACATAGTTAGGAAGTGTCTACCTAGTTGCCCCTCACAATAAAATATTAATTGTTCTCCATGCTTCAACATTCTCCCTTCTCCATTTCATCTTCTATTTAGTTGCCAAAATAATATTCCTAAGACATATCACATTATGTTACTCCTTTCAATATTTTGATTCAATTCTTTGTTGTTAGAGGGAAAATCATTGTCATTTAATGACCTTCATGATCTGAAACTAATCTGCTTTTTTCTGAACTGCTTTCACATTCTTCTCATTCCCCTTCACAAATTTGTTGGTTTTAGCCATATTTCTAGCTATTCCTAAACTCCACATTTCATCTTCAATTTCCTTGCATTTTTATAACCTATGCCTCGTTGCTAGACGGAATTCTCCAATTTCTACCTCTCAAAGTTCTCGTTTTCCTTCAAATCTTAGCTGAGGTGTTTAGTTCATGAAACCTTCTTTCTTAAACCTCCCAATCGTGCATACCCTCTCCTTATTTATTTATTGAATTATATGTATACATATTATGTTACCTAGTTTCTCACAATAGAATGTAAGCTCTTTGAAATCTTATTGATTCATTGTTATAGCCCTAGGTCCTACCACAGTTGTTGGCACATAATAGGTACTTTAAAACATCTCTTCACATGAACTGCAGGCTAGGGAACACATCTTCACTGATCTTTGTCTCTTCTATTATTTATGGAGCACTTGTCATTACACCACAACTTTATCTAGACAAAGAGTATGCTTTAGCTCACAGCACAGATATTCTTTTCCCTGAAGTCCCTAAGAAGAGTTTCATTTGTCTTAGAGATTCTTTGCAAATAAGTTCTGATGTTCAGCTGTTCAGTCAGCTCATAATGCATGGGAGTCAGACTGCCTTTTTCAGAATAATCTAAAGCACCTTGGAAATTGCTTCTGAAAATATTCTATTAGGCATTGAATCTACAAGTTCACAGTCAGGTTTGTTGGATAGTTTGAATTTTCCACTGAGATGCAGCTTTAGTCTGAAGTGTGAGCACCATTGGCCCAAAGGAATATCTAATTTAGTGGTGTTGGTGCATTGCAGGGAATATTTGCATCTTATTATGTTATAGGGTGTGCATGAAATAGTAATAGGACCCAGCCCATAATGTGTTTCTTCCATTAGGGAAAGGGGGAGGAGCAGTGATGTTTTCAACAGCAGAGGCCTCTGATCAGCCTCACCTGGTTCCTAAATATAATTTGACTCATTTAGAATGACAGTGAGAAAAGGGGCTGCAAAGCACAGAATGAGTAACCCAGCAAGAAAAAGCAGCCTCTTGGAAGAAGGTCCCCATGCTGATATGTGTCCCTGATCTCTCCTACAGAAAAAAAGCACAGGAGCTTTTCACTTGTTTGTCTTACCTGTCCATCAAAGACTGTGGCACAGAGCCAGGGTGATGGTATTGTCCTGTTGGAGGCTGACCTAGATTGTCCCTTTTAAGAAGGATTTGGATCAAAGTAGCTGAAGAAATATATACACACGCTAACAAACACATGAACAAGTACACTGGAAAGACACGATAAGGGATCGGACTCCAGAGATTGCCATATCTGGGGAAGAGCTTTACAAGAAACCCATCAACCAATGAATATTTCTGAAGCTGTTGTGTCAGCCCCAGATCTGGTTTCCATGGCAATAAGTAGAGAACTGAGGTCTGCTACAACCTACCCTGAGGAGAAGGGTCAGAAATCAGTAAAATGCTTATCTAAACTAGACTCAAAATTTTTAAAGCCATCACACCCATCACCAATAAAATTGCATTTTTCTATTTTCCTTTTTTAAGAATATGTCTGGGTTTTTCTCTCATTAAAAAAGTGGGAGAGGTATTTGTAAAATATTCTAAAAGTGCGAAAATGATATACCGGACCCCAAGACAGGAATAAGACTTAATAAGGCTTCACTGTCTTCATTACATCTCTGAACAGCCTGACCAGCCATACCAGACAGTGTCACCGTGACTGGGTTTCGAAAACAATCTACTTAAATACCCCCAGAAACTTTTCCCATGTGGCTGTTAAGTATTACAGCCAGGATTGCTTAAGGACAAGAGGAAGACAGGAAAGGAGGAGCAGGGAGAATGAAAAAGAAAAGGCCATAAAAAACACAGCAGAACAATCTAATACACCGTTCCCACGATGAATCATTGCTCATGAGAAACACCAGCCTGGCAGGCAAAAGCCCCCCAGTGACCTCCAAAGCTCACAAACAAGCAATTCAAGTTTGACCCACAAACTTGAACCCTAGTTTGGGGAAAAAAATTGAAAAGCTCTTCTAGTACTGCTTGAAACTATTGGACTCAAACAATGGAGTCCAATATGGCTGTGGTTTGAGGACTAGTTGTACTTTCCCATCAAGAATGACAAAAGCCCTCTAGTGTCTATCCACATAAAAAAAGGAAAAGCTTCTGAGCTGAGAAGTAGTCTTTTCATAGGCTACCACAACACATACCTAGAATACAGAAACTTTTGTATCCAGAAAGATAGATATATTCATCTTTTAACAGTGGCCAATAAGCTAACAAAAACTTTTAATGTATTTTTCTATCACCAATTGGTTCAGATCAAATCCTAGCCTGTACATCACTCAAAAATGTCCCTTCTACTCTAAGCATAGATCCAACCATTTCTCTTTGATATATACCTCTCCCCCATTAAAGACATTGTTTTCACAAACAATTCCTCACTGTTCATTCTGCATTTGAGCATCCTTGAACAACATACGAAGGAAAATGTTGCATTTCTATATTTATCCTTTGATAACTACCCTTATTTTTATTTTCTGTGTATAGTTTTTTAAAAATCTGGTTGGCCAATGATTCCTCAATGAATTCACATCAATCTCCTTTAGGCAATTACTTCTTTTCCTTCTCATTATAAATATTTCTACTTGTGTTCTTGAGAATTTCTTTTTTGAGAATGCCCTATGTCTCCTAAGCTATCACCCCCCCCCCATAGAATTTTAGGCTGACAGATCTAACACATCATTTCCCTGAACAACTTGAAATCAGTTCTATCAAAATTCACATGTCACACTATGTCTGTTGGTCTTTCCTCTCTTCTGTAACAAATTTTAAAAACTAGTACTCACTTCTTCTCAAAGTTCCCATTTCCATTTTTGGAACTAGTTCCTCCATCCTGGTTAGTCAGGAAGGTTCAGCCTGTCCCAGACTAAAGTCCCTAATTTCCATTCAACCTATCTCCTGCCACTGCTCCTTTGTACCACACTCTAAAGATGCTTAGGGTTCCTTGGTCTTTAAAAAAGAAGAAAAGACTTTCTCTAGACACTTCTGACCCAATACCCTACCTTTACATATCTTTCCTTCCCTTCATTGTTAATATTTTCAGAATGTTGTTTATATATAATATTTACTTCCTTGACATCTCTTCTGTCCTGAAACTCTAGCAATCTGATTTTTATCCCCACAACTCTTTTTAAATTACTGTCTCAGAGAACACCTATAGTCTTCTAATTTCTAAATTCATTCTTTTATGATTATCCTCTTTGACTTCTTTTTGACATAGTATTTTTGACATAGTTTGATGTAATTTTGACATAGTTGATCATTCAGTTATTTTCCTTCTCTGGCTTAGTTCTCTTCTTGCCTCTAACATCTCCTCTAACTCCTTTTCTGGATCCTCTATCAGCTTCCCGACCTCTTAGTTTGAATGTTCCAATGGCATTTGTCTTTATCCCCTTTCCTTTCTTTTATATTCTCTCTATTGGCAACCTTACTTATTTCTATTACTTCATCTACCTGTTCTAGCCAGAAGACTGCCAGCAATATCCCCAGCCCTAACCTCTCTTTACAACTCTTTAGTTGTCTTCAGGAAACCCCTACCCGATGACTTCACCTTAAATTTAACAATATATTTCTTCCAAAATCCGATGTGCCTCCCCACTTCTCTATTCCCTTCTGTGAGGATATTATTTATCCATTCCCCCATATTCATAGTCTTGGGGTTTTCTTAGAGTCTTCCTTCTTAGTTTTCACATCATGTTGCTCCTAGATAATATATTTTATATCCATTCCTCTCTATCTTGTTATGAGGAAATTAGGAGTTTCATATTTCAACCTATTCCCACAATCAATACTTTAGCAAAAGTCATCATTACCACCAGCCTCTGTATTATTGAAGTGGCTTCCTAACAGGTCTTCCTAACTCACTTTTCAAATTTCTTATATTGTGGGAAGCATAATTTTTCTTCTACATATATCAAGTCACATTACTACCCTAGTCTGAAATCTTCAGTGATTCTCTACTGAATAAAGTGCAAAATCTTCCCCCCCCCAAAAAAAGCACAAAAACATCCAGGTCTTTTTCTCACCAACATGGCTTTATTCCTTTCCCTGGGACTTAAGGCATCTATGTGATCTCCTTCTCTAAAAAAGAAATTGTTTTCTCAGGAAATTCTCCCATCTTTTGATAATAGATTGGACTACTGAATTCTCAAACTTGGGACTATTTGCAAGGTAACCTCTAAGACTGAATCTGCTCATGAAATTCTCTTTATATGAAAAAAAACTAGATCCTGAGGCTACAATACCTAGAAATTTTATCTTCTCTAGCTAGAAGACAAGATTCTAACTCTCATGAACTGTTGGCCACCAGAAACTTTCGACATTTCCTCTCTCCAAAGATATCCTATGGTTGAGAAGTTAAGCCACTGCCTCCCCAATGCCGGGTCCAAGAAATTAAGAGCATCCAGGAATTCTCCTATCAGACCAAGTGGATGAGTATATGCAATATCTGTACACTTCTGAAGCAAAGCCCCAATTAATGGCTCTTGGAGGGAGGGGGATATAGGCATGATTGCATGCAGCTTATGACATGTCTTTATCCAAAAGTGGCTCCATAGTATGGGAAATCCCTAATTCATGTACCAGGGTCACTCTGTGTTCTTAAGATCTTATAGATAAGGTAAAAAAGATTCCAAAATGGAGAAAGATAGGATCTCTGATATCTCTGATCACCTTTTAATAGACCAGTACAAAATACTGATGCCACTTGAAGTAGTCTATTCCATTAAAGTATCATTATAGATAGAACTATCCTCTGTAAGTTATACCTGTACTCTAAGAGATGCCAAAGGAAAGAACCATACATTTAAGTAAGGAAATACAATAAAAAGTTCCAATGACTTACCACTTGGTAAATTAATTGAATCAGTGGGATACTTTCCTGATCAACTCTCTACATTTGACACCACCAGAGCCATTTCCCCCCATATTCTCTCTCCTTATCCCATCATTTAATCCTGGCATATTTCAGAACCCATCTATGATGGCCAGGTGGTAAAAAAAAGACCCCCAACAAGGGTTATCCTTTTTCTTTCACTTTCCACTATCATCTGGGATACTTGAGTACCCACAGAGCTTGGATGAAATGGGGTTAACAACTCCATTCCTTCTGCTGAGATGGAAGATAACTATGCCTTGCCATCTGCTTTAGCACTGTCTTTTGTCATACTCCTGCAATTATCATCTGTTCTATTTCCATCCTCTGCATTCTCTCACTACTGTCCTATGACTTACCTAGTTAATCTCAGGACTTCCATTCTTCTAATCCTCTGGACTCTTGAGTCTTTCCATATGCCTTGAAACTGAACTTAATTTTATGCATTGTTTTCCTTATTTATAGCATAAGTTCCTTGCATCAGGGGCTGCCTCACTTTTTCTATTTTTATTGCATAGGATTGTATTTGGCACAAAAGCAAAAATACTCATTAATCTATATACCCCACTAAAAGTAAGTAGTTGCAGTCTGGCAAATCAAACCAGGTTGTCTTTGGATGCATTATTCTATATCAATAAGTCTATAAGATTCTCAGGACACCTGGCAACCAGGTTCATGCAAACAATTTACTCAGTATAGCAGATGGCCTAATCTTGATCACCTTTTCCATTCTTAGACATTCCTCAAATTTGTAATTTTTTTTGAGGCTCCAGTGTGTAATAGAACAGACTGGCAAATATATATTAATGTAACTAGTTCACATGAGGCACCTAGGTGATGCAATGGATAAAATACTAGGACTGAAATCAGGAAGATGCGTGTTCAAAGACAGCCTCAGACTTTTATGAATCAGTTGACTTTGTTCAAGTAGCTCAACTTCTGTCTGCCTTAGTTTTATCATCTGAAATATGGGAATAATATCACTTACTTCCAAGAGTTGTTGTGGGGATTAAACGAGAAAATACATGTAAAGCAGCACTTAGCATAGTACCTGGCATATAGCAAGTGCTATAAATCTTAGCTATTTGTTATTATTGTCATATATTGGTGAGAAATGTGAAAAGCAATTCTATCATGACTTCCAGAGAATAAATTGATTTATCATCTGCCAAACTTATTATCAGTTGTCATACTTCTAAGCTAAATAGAGAAGTAAGGGCTAAGAATAAACAACTTAGCTTTCACTGACCTTGTGGGACAGTTTCATCACATATAATTCCCCTTGGGAAATTCAATCAAGCCCTCAACAATCTGACCAATGGAGATAAAACACATAAGATGACTGAGGGAAGTGGGAAAACATCCAAAAGTTATTCCACTCTCAAGGACTTGGGTCAAAAGAGATGCTTAGTAGAATATAAAAAAATGGTAAACTCCCATTAAATTTCTACCTTACCGCAGCTTTCAGCCTTGTGGCTATATTTCATGAGCTAATTTCCACCCTAAGTAAATAATTTACTCTATTATAATGCAACACTAGATACTGGCATTCTCCCTGTGGTTTATGTGAGATAACAGCAGCCATTTTGTAATATCAATTGACAACCAATAGCACATGACCCTTGAGTTTCAAGTGAACTGCTTTCCATGTTTTTCTAGCATATATACAATAGTTACAATAGTTGATTGTGTGATTATGGGATCCCATGAAGAGAAATATGGTTTAATAATTGATTATACAAACTTCTATCTCAATACCTTAAAAGAAAGCAATTCTGAGCCCAGGATAGAATAATTATAACAGAGTTTACAAAATAAGAAGATAGAATACCCATATATGGTTAAAAAAACTATTATGGATAAATACAAGAGAACTTTCTTAATTGGAGTTTAAATTAAACATTTTTAATTTATTGCAGGCTCTCTCTAAGTAAGATGGAAGCAAAATAGAAGGTTTGTGATCTAGGTTCCAGCCATAGGGATTCCCCCATAGTAGTGATCCTGCCCAAATATCACAATCCCATAAGACATGGATTCTGCCCGGTTAAACAAATAAAAGGAAGACTAGAAAAGAATGAAAATGGAGACAATGAAAGATCAGAAAGCTTCTACAGTGCTTAGATCCACAGACTATAAGGGAAGTCAGCATCAGGTCCTAGAGAAATGGGATTGGAAACCCAGTTGAGACCATCCTCTCTTCCACAGTGTGTTTATTCAGGACAACAGCCCATTTCTGGCCATATTTCCCAACACAAAGAGACAGAAGCAACCCAGCAATCTAACCTTGGGGGTCTCTGCAGCAACAGAAGGGGACCAATCAACGAACTGGGAGAGTTCCAAAAGGCAAGTGATGGAGAATAATAGAAAGTTCAAATTATCAAGAGGGAAAGCTTCTTTTGGAAGGAAATAAACCAACAGAGAAAATAATAAAATAGGACAAGGAATGAGTAAAAATGCAAATAGAACCCAAAGCAATTTAAATAAACATTATAGTATAAATGAAAATTACCAAAATTATGTAATAAAATATCAAATCTTGTAAAGTTCTTAGAGGTCACAGAACAATAAAAATATAAACTACAGAATGAGCCAAAAGAGAAATTAAACTCCAAAGAAATTTAAGTAAGAAATCAAAAATCTCAATATGGACTTTAAAATATAAATAGCATAGTAGAAAAATTTGAATGCATGATGGGAGATCTTAAGAGAAGCAAAAGCTGTGAAAAAAGGAGAACAGATTTGGAACACAAAATGCTTAGAGGGAGGGAAATTTTGAAGAAGTGAAGCAAAAGGCAGAAATGTAAAATAATACATGAATTTACAATGTGTGCTCTCATATTTCTTTTTTACCAGGAAGGTTGAGGGTGGTGAATTTCTTTGGCTTGAGAGTTCTGAGATACAGTGAGTAATATCAGTCAGGTGTCCACTAAATTAAATACTGATGTAGTTAGCACCTGGGAATAGCTGACCAGTAGATTACCTAAATCAGACCAAACCATCCCAGATTATAAATATAACAAATCAAAACTCCCATCTTAAACAATAGTGAAATTAGAGCCATGGGTTTTTTCCTGTACCCAAGCCTGAACAATATAAGAAGATCCGGGCTAAGGAGAAAAAAAGAATACTCACATGAATTTTATAGAAGATAAGGTAACTGACAGAGATAGGAAAATTAGAAATAACTCAAGAATCTTATATCTCTTAGAAGAACTAACATATTAAAAACAAACAAATTTTAATGCTACAATGCAAGAAGTGAGCCAAGGAATCTTTCAAGAACTTCTGAATATATACAATAAAGCACTGTACCAACTTCAAAGAATTTAGCAATTAATTTCACAATTAGAAACACAAAAAAATTGTGCTAACATCTATAGTATGCTAATGATTTCTTTTTAATAAAACAATATATGCAGTTTAAGCTTTTGATAACTTCTTGAAAACTTCATTTATACAGAATCATATCTTAAAAATCAATGTTTAAATAAAATCACAGGGACTATGAATATATTTGGAAATATAAACAAATTCTCCACTTCAAACAAGATGAACACACAGAATATTTTTAGAACTTTCCATTCAGTAATAAAAAGATATAGTTTAAAATATGAAAAGAAGATAATTTGAGTAACAGTAATATTCCATATTCACAAAGAATCATAGGAGAGGATGGAATAGTATTATTACCAAAAATAGCTAAAAAGCAAAGATGCTTACACTGTAGTCTAGATGAACACATCTTAGGTTAATTATTTGGGATATGCTAATGTTTAAAAAGAGAAAGCATTATGCTTTCTTCATATATGAAGCATTCTTATAAAAAATGTAAAAATGGAGGTAATGTAGACAAAATGTATAGAGGTAAATAGATTTTATTTGCAAACACCCCCAAACAACCTAAGTACAAGGAAGCTAAATTGGTATAATTACTAAAGAAAAACAAAATATCTTTATCTCATGCTTGTAAGATACTACTTAAAATTAGGATTATTGATAGGTCAAAATAAAGAATGAAGTTATAGTATCAAGAACATGAAGGAATAAAAGAGCTATATATTTAAGGAGAATTTAAAGGGAGCTAGTAAGGCAACGAGTGAGGAAATGCAAATGACAGTTTCTGCTCTCAGGGAGCTCACAACCTAATGGGAGAGACAGCATATAAACAGCTATATATACAAATAAGATATATACAGGATGAATTGGAAATAATAAACAAAGGTAAGGCATTAGCATTAAGAATGATTAAGAAAAGATTCTTATAAAAGACTTTATTTTACCCAGAATTTGAAAAAAATTACATAAACCAGGAAGGGGAGTTGAGGAAGGGAATTGAGAGGATGTGGAGAAACAATGAAAATGAATGGAGGCAGGAGAAGGAGATGACCTTCTATAAAAAACGACAAGGAAGTCAATGTATATCTGTATCTCAGAGTTTGAGGGTGGGAGAAGTAAAAGGTATAAGAAGACTGAAAAGGTAAGAAGGCTCAGGTTCTGAAGGAATTCAAATACCAAGCACAGGATTTTATATTTGATCCTGAAGGTGATGAAGAGTCACTAGAGTGGTAAAATAGTCTGACCTGCATTTTAGGAAAACAAGTTTGTCAATTGAGTGAATAATGTACTGGAGTGGGAAGAGATCTGAGGGAGAAGAATAACCAGAGTCCAGAGCCTGTACCAGGGTGAGCAGAGCATCAGAAAAGAGGGCACATATGATAGATGTTGCAAATGTAAAATCAAGAGGACTTGGCAAGAGACTGAATATGGGGAGGGAGAAAGATGAGAGACAATGAGGAGTCAAAGATGATACTTGGGCAGTGAAACTGAGTAACTGAGGGGATGGTGGTACCTTGTCCAAAAATAGAGAAGTGTAGGAGAGGAGAGGGTTTAGGAGAAAAGATAATGAGGTCAGATTTGGATATTTTAAGGTTAAGATGGCTTACAACAGAGTATTAAACATGCAGCCTACAGCACGCCAAGTGATCTCCAATAATCCCAAGTGTACCATGATTTAAAGTAAAATTTTATATTTAACAAAAGAATAAAAATACAATAAAAATACATAATGTTAACATATGGTTTTCTAAGTTAATATGTATTCAGAGAGATCATTATTATGAATGTTTTAGTGGTCCCCCTTTCTACTTGAGTTTGACACTTCTGATCTATAGGACATCCAGCTAGAAATATCCAACAGAGCTGGGTATGTGAGACTGCAATAAATGTGAATCATTTCCCACTATTCTTACTTCCCTCCCTCATTATTTCCCTTAAGATAGAAATCTTTTGTTTTTCCAAATGAGTTTTGTTTTTTTCTAGTTCTACAGCATATTTTACCTCAGAAGTTTATTATATCATTAAATCTTTAAATTAGTGATCTGGGAAAGAAGTGAGTGGTGAAGTGATTGAAAATAATGATAAAGGTGAAGAAATACAATTAAACTGATCTAAATGGAAATAATGAGGGAGGGAAGTAAGAATAATGGGAAATGGTACTGCTATAACTCAAATATATTGTAAAGTAACAATCAACAAAACTATTTCTTACTGGTTAAAAATAGAAAAATAGATTAAGTGGAAGAAATTAGAGAATATAAAAACAAGAACAATTGAACTTAATAATCCACTATTCAATAAGCCTTATAACATATATAAAATCAGAAAAGAATACATTTTTAATAAGAACTAATGAGAAAATTGGAAAGTAATTGTCAAAAATTTTGTTTAAGCCAGCATCTTATGCTACATGCAATAATCAGTTCAAATAGATACATATTTTAAAAAATTAGAAGAGAATAGAAAAATACAATTCAGAATTAAGGCTAGGAAGAGAAAGAAAAGAAAGACTTGATCACAAAAGATTCAATATATTATGATTACATGAAGTTAAAAAGCATTTGGATGAACAAAATCAATGCAACTAGAATAAGAATGGAAATTTGATTGAGGAAGGAATCTTTGCATCAAATATTTATGACAGTCTCATATCCAAATTATAAAGGGAATACAAATATATGCAATTTTAAAATATTAATTTATACTTGTATAATATTTTGTGATTCTTCATGGAAATATCTATAATATTAACACAAATATTTAGGCTAAAAATCATTCTTACTGGATAAGTGATCAGGGAATAAGAATAAATGATTCTCAAGAGAAAAACTATAAACTATAAACTATAAACAACTATACAGAAGATTGGCCCAAATGAATAATAAGAAGGATGCTAATCAAAACTCTGAGATTCAGTACATTGACAAAGATCATAAAATTTGGAAATAGTAAATGTTGGAGAGATTTCAGAAATTAAGGTATGATAATAAGACTGTTGGGCCAGTCATTCTGGAAAACAATTTGGAATTAGGTGGCTGCTAAATCTCACAGCAAATAGAACACTGGGTGTGGAGTCAGGAAGCTCTAAGTTCAAATCTGGCAGTAGACACTACTTAGCTATGTGAAATTGAGGAAGTCATTCTGTATGCTTCAGTTTTCTCAACTATAAAGTGGGATTAATAATAGCACAGTTGTTTTTAGGATCAAATGAAAGAATATTTTTATGTGCTTAACATCATGCCTGGCATATAGTGGACACTATAAATGCTAGCTAAGATTATAATCATCATTGTTATCATTATTATATGAACTAAATGATTTAAATATCAATACTTTTTTTGCTCTAATATTCCACTACTTGACCTACATGCCAAGATTAATGACAAAAAGATACAATTTATAGCAAAATATTATAGCTGCACCTTTTGCGGTTGCAAAGAACCAGAAGCAACACAGACACCTATAGACTGGTAAATTAATAACTAGCCTTACATAAATTCAAAGGAATATATTACAGAACTGTAAGAAATGGTGAGTATGAAAAGACAGAGCAGTACATGACTGCTCTGCCTTCATTGGCCTTTATCTGTCTTTGCCTCAATTGTTTGAACTGATGCAAAGCAAACAAGTAAAACCAAGAAAACAGCACACACACATACACACACACTAACAAGAAAAATTAAATGGAAGAATGAAAAATTAATTTGGATACTAGTTGTAATGATGAAGTCTGGCCCTAGAGAACACATGAGTAGATGTTCCTTTTCTTTAAAGATGTTAGTGATTATAAGAGTGGAACATTTTATAGACTGTAAGTCTTGGCTGATGTATTCATTGATTTTTCTGAACTCTTTTTTTTCTTTTAAAATCTTTCTTATAAGGAATGTTTTAATGGTAGAGAAGGTAATAAGGATAAATTCAGAAAAGAAGATATATGATAGTAAAATATATTTATTTTAATTACAATAAAATTTAATCTAAACAAAAACAAATATGATCTCCACAAAATCAGGAACAAAGATAAAATGCAGTGATAGTTTAAATAAGGAATGTCAAAGATGACTAAAATGTAATAATTAAGCAAAACAGTCAAATTTTGAATGAAATAAATTAATCAAAATCAGCTAATCATTTAATGGGTTGTTTAAGATCATTAAATATTAATTTACTAGAGTAACAACAATTTTTTAACACCATCCATATTAATTTAGTAAGGAGACCGTTTCTTCTCTCCATCTTAAACTACTTTTATTCTAAGCTACATTTCCTCAACACATTACAAATGATGAATAGTGCAGGAGAAGAAAAGAAAATGTTAATTAAATCAATCAATGAGCATGTATTAAGTGACTATTCTGTACCAAACATTATGGGAGGAGGGAGTGATAGGGAGGAAAAGCCAGTCAATCCCTACCCTCAAAGTAGAATTGAATTCAGGTGTTTCTAATGCCATGACCCAGTGCTCTATCCACTAAGCCACCAAAATTCTTAGTATGATTGACTAGAAGTAAGGTGGTACTGGCAAAAGTAGTAAGAAGTAGCTTAAATAATAAAGATCGTACCTTAAAAAACTGAGAGAAGCAGATTATATAGGTATATGATCTATGGGTATCCATGCATCTGTGGGTAGGAGTTTTATTCTTACCCAAGAGAAAGAATTAATTACCCTAGATAATATAGATAATTTTGATTATATGAAACTGAAAAGTTTCTGCATAAACAAAAATAATTCACCAAAGATAAGAAAAGAAATAGTTGAATGAAAAAAAATTTCATACCAAATTTTTCATATAAAGATGTAGCATCTATAATGCTTTTTATAAGATATATAAACAATTAAAAGATAGTAATAGCCATTCCTCAATAGAAAAGTACTCAAATGATATGACCAGTTCTCAAAAGAATTGATAAAAATTAACAATCATATTATACAATCTCCAAATCATTAATAAGATATTTGCAAATCAAAATACTGAGATTTCATTTAACATCCAGAAATCTGACAACAATAAATAGTTAATGTTGGAAGAGTTGATGGATGATACAAATACTGTCATCACCTATTGTTGATAGAAATGTGAATCCTTTCAAATATTTTAAAAAGCACTGTGGAGTTTTACAAATGAAATGACTAAAATCTCCATACTCTTTGACCCAAAGATTCTTCCACTAGCCCTTTGCCTCAAGGAGGCCAGGGATAAAAAGAAAATCCCTATTTAAGAAATATTTACAGTAACACTTTTTCATAATAGCAAAGAAAGAAAGTAGCTGTCCATTGATTGGGGAATGGCTAAACAAATGATAGATGATTGTAATGGAATTTCACTGTGCTTTAAGGAAGAACAAATGTAATGAATGTAGAAAAACATGGAAAGATTTATGTGAATTAATCAGAACGAAGTAAGCATAGTCAAGAAAATAATATACACAACAACAATAATATAAACAGAAAAAAAATAACCACAAAATAATTTTTAAATAAGTACTACAAGATTTCAAAGAACAAGACAACTTTGCCCTACCTCTTTGCAGGAGTGAGAAGTTCATGGGTGAAATGCATTGCACATATTTTAAGATTTTACCATATGTTTATTGTTTTGACTAATTTTTTCCTTCTTTTTCTCTTCTTTAAGATTATTATTTATTATTTGGAGTGACTCATTAGGATGAAGAAGGGAAAAGAATTCTGGGGGGATTTTGATGGCTGAAAAAGTTGTACCATGTGATTGTGATGGAATACTACTGTTCCATAATTTAGCAGGTTAATTTAAGAGGAAAAAGACATGGAAAGACCTACATGAAATTATGAAGAATTAAATAAGCAGAACCAAGTTAATATGATAAACAGCAACAAAAATATTGTTTGAAAAATGACTTCTGTATATCCATTTCCACAGAAAGAAATGATATTAAATAGACATAAGAAAGACATAGTTTTACACATACATATATTTTTTTTCAAATTATGCCTTTTCTAGTGCAGGGAGGGAAGTTACCTGGGAATTTTAATATAACAAACAAGTTTGAAAAAATAAAGTTAAGAGGGGTGTGTTTAGGTTTAGGAAGGAGATAATGAATTTTTTTTTGGAAGTAAAGATTTTGAGATGCTTATGTTTCAAATTATCCAGTAAATAATTGATAAGAGAAGAATGAAGATCAGGAGAAAGGCTGAATCTAGATATTTAGATCTTTAACTCATTTGCATAGAGGTAATATATAAATTCTTGGGAACTGATGATAGAATAGAGAGTAGAAAAGTGTCTAGAAAAATGTTTATCTGGACATACAATAAAAGCACAATTTAACTTTAGTCATCCTCTGATTTGCACTCAGTGTCAAGAAAACTTAAGAAAGGCTGCTGAAAAATTAAGTAGATTCCCTGGGAGGTGGAAGTGGTGTGAGGGGTAAGATTTTTGGAAATACATGAGCAAGATAGGCAGCCACAAATAGGTTTTAATATGTGCCATTGGAGAGAATACTCACAGGAATTAATCCATTATAGAGTTGTACTTTATTCAAAGACTCCAATCTGAGAATAGTACAATTTGAGAAATTTTGAAAAAGGCCAGGAAACATATTCTCCTAAGTTGACATTTTTCTTATCTTATCTTCATTCATTTTTACTTGTCTTTTATGGGTACATGTGAATACTTCATCAGCCCAGATTCCTTAATGTCAAAGATAAAAGCATTAGTCAGAGGTTTTAGGCTTATAAAGTAAACATGGGACAGGTTATTAGATACCTCCAGAGACTCAGTTTCCTACAGGTAAGAGATGACAAGGACAGCCAGTAAAAACATACAAGTGAATACACCAGAAGTTCCTAGCTAGGAATATCTGCAGATAATAGAGAGCAGGAAATTACCACAGTGATGAAGTCAATGGAATGACCTCCCATGAGTGAAATATTGTGAAATTGCAGGGAGTGACTGCTGGGGATTCCAATATAAAAGGTACTGCATGCTAGGAATATAAGTGACCCTAGAAATACTCAGTATGAGACCTTATAGTGATTATAATTTTCTTACAGAAAATGTTAACATCCATTGATTTTCTGTTTTTTAAAATGAAATTTATTTTACTATATTATAGTTAGTGTGCTTGCAGGTACAAGTTAGTGCCAACCTAATAATTGTTTTGTCGTTTTTTTCCAGTGGAGAGATATTTCCCAGGTTTTCTAGTTTGGGATTCAAGTAAACCCATGGGTGACCACCTTTAGACCCATAAGAGCAAGCTAATTTTTTTTATACTTCAAACTTCTGTAACTCAAGTTCCTACAATGGTTGGTTCACTGGGAAGGTAGAGAGAATAAATTCAGGAATTAAGGCAACATGATAATAAAATGTATCCATTTTAATTATTGGAAAATTAATCTAAACAAAACCAAATATGATTTCCAAAATGGCAGGAACAAAAACAAGATATAGTAACATTTTAAATAATAAAGGCAAAAGATGACTAAATAGATAATTAAATTGTGAATGAGAAGAATTAACCAAAACTAACTGTTGACTTTATGAGTTAATATTTCATGAAGCATAAGCATTTTTAAAACAATACTCATATTAGTTGAGCAGATACTCCAAGTTTCCTTCTCTTCCCCATCCTAATACAATTCTGAAAACATTAAAAATGAAGAATTTTTCACAGTAATAAAAGGATGGCATCAGATTATTAAGCAATCAGTCAACAAGCATTTATTAATTGGCTTCTATGTGCCACAACTATATTTGGCAAAGGAATACAAAGAAAAAGTGAATAAGTTCCTGTTCCAAGAAACTTAAATTTTACCTGGGAGATAATTCATGCACACACATGTACATAAACACATATTCATATGTACACAGAATAGATTAAAAAATAGAAAATGGGAATGCTTAGAGGTGGAGGTTTAAAAAAAAAAAGGAGCACATTCTAGACAAGAAGATCAACCAGTGAAAGGCATCTTTCTTCTGCCACTTGTTATGTGTACAACCTTGGTATAACATTTAACATTTCTAGAGCTTAGTTTTCTCATCTGTAAGTGATTGACAACTAAAGACTTTTCTCTCTCTAAATCTTTGAACCCAATATAGGTATTAAAAACACCTTTTAAAATTGATTTGTTTGTTATATTAAAATGCCTTGTTAGCTCTCTTTCTTCCTCTCCTCTGTCCTTTAGAGAAGGCATCATTTGATAAAAAGATACATGTTTATATAAATTATGTCCTACTTATTTCTATTCAGAAGTTCTTTCTCTGGAGGTGGATATATGCAAGTCATTCTTCAAACAATGTCTCTGTTGCTATGGGTAATGTTCTTGATCCTGCTGGTTTTGCTCTACTGTTTTGGTTGATTGAGCATTCATCAAAAACTTCAGTTCATTCTAGGCCTTGGGCTTTCTGACATTATTCTGACAAGGATATACTTCTCCCTGTTTTACTCTTCTTTTCCATTTCCTCACCTGCTGTCTCATGCTGGAAAATGCCTCTATTTTGGATTTCTCATCTTGGAAGATCCTATCTTCTGCTCAATATGTTCCTCCTAGAACTGTTGCTTCTTCACTCCTCTCCAGGCTCTGCTTCTAACTCTGGACTCATCATCTCACTCAACTTCTACCAGTACATGAGTCCTTTCTATGACATTCTCAACAAGAGGTCCTCTAGTTCTCTTTGAAGACTTTCTAGTAATAAGAAATACAGTAGATCCCAGACCAGACCATTGCATGGCTTAGTAGATTTGGTATTAAGAAGACCTGGGTCCAAATCCCACTTGATTCTTGCTAGTTGTATGACCCTGAACAAGCCGATTGATTTTTCTGTACCTCAGTTTATTCATGTATAAAATAAGAAGGCAAGAAGCAATAGTTCCTAGGGACCCTTCTAGTTCTAAATGATCCTATAACTACATCTGTAAGTATTAGGAATTTTCCAGATTTGTTATGTTTTGCTTATATCTACTAAAACTCTCTTATGATAGAGAAAAAAGTGAATACAATGATGATGATGATGATATATAATCAATATAAATAGACAGAATTGAAGCTAGGCTCAACATGCTATGAAAGAAGAAAACTAGAGGTCAATGCAAATATTAGGAGTTTCCTATAATGCAGGTTTTGATATTCTGTTAATTGCCTATAGAAGAACCTGGGTCTTGGGTCATATGTACTCATAGAAAAATGTGCCACATTCTTCTTTCAAAACCACATATCTTTTCATTCCTATAGTACCCTCAGGAACTATTATCATCAAAAGGGTTATAATAAGCACCTACATGGAGGTATTATCTCTATACTACGTGTTGTACAAATTCTGGCATCACTATCATGCACACTCACGCATATGTAACACATGAAAAAAGAAGGGTTTTCCTGAAGATAGAGAATCAGGGATATAAAGTATATCTTTGATTTAATACTTCAAAGAAAAAAATAAGTCCTTTCCATGCCATATGTTATCCTGCTCTCCTACACAATGATGTTATAATCTCAAATAGAAATGAAGACCACTCACCAATGCATAAGGATCCCTGCAGGTTACATATTGACTTAGAATACCATAGTATTCTAGATTTAGACATTGAATACCATTTTCTATGCTTTACTGTATTTTTATTTATTTTGTTAAATATTTAACAAATACATTTTTATGTACTTTGGGAAACAATTAGATGTGGCCTGTAAGTCATATAAGACACCTCTGCTACATACCAGGAAGAGAAAAACCTTTCTTCTGCTGGAGACTGAACTGAGATTTCACTCCCTTTGGAAAGTCACATTCATCCCAAAGTCCAAGGTGAAGGACAAGGACCTGCATATTTTACTGCTTGGATGATTATGATGACAAAATATATTGTTTGTGAAAGGGGGAAAATGAGCTCCCTCTTTTACTTCCTGAGAAATTTCGCTGTCAAACACTGACAAGTTTGTTCACACACAAGAATGACCCAAAACATCATTTACATCATCTATCACTCTCCTTCAATCTTCCAGCACCCAAAGTCCTGCATAATAAGATGGAAAAGCTCTAAAGTGTAATTATACAGTATTGAGGAAAGTTCTAAAATGTAATTAGATGGCATTGGGCAAAATCCTGTGAACATTCTCAGCTGTGCCACAGAAAGTTTCCAAAGCAAATTAAGAGACACCACTCAGATGCCAGCTGCTGCCTTTGGGTCTACTGCCTCCTCCCACTACTGCTTTTTCAAAAACTATGGTTGTTTCCTATTGAAGAAGCTAACTATAAAAATTCAGTATCAAAATAATGAGACACTAAAAGAGTCACTTCACATACACCAAATCAAGGCTTCTGGGAAACACCAAAAGTGCCACAAGATTGACTCCATCCTACAACCAAGTATGGGGAAAGAATCATAGAAGGAAGAGGTAAAAGAGTGATCAAGATTATGTCTCTATAGCTAACAGAATGGTAGCAGACCAGATAAGTTACTATATGACCCTGACCAAGTCAATTGATTTCTCTGTGCCTCAGTTTCCTCACCTACAAAATAAATAGGCTGAAAATAAATAACCATAATCAAATTCACCAAAGCTACCAACAATCATTTCACTACCTAATGTTTAGTTCTCATCTTCTGCTGCCTTTGCATTATCCTGGACATGTAGCTCTGGCCCTGGTTTTTATAATACTATCTTTTAATGGTGTTTTCTCTAATCTTTCCAATTTTCCATTGTTTCTGATATTAAAGTTCTTTTCCACAAATTCTCATTCAATCAATAAAGCACTTATTAGGTACCTATATTCTCCAGGTTTTATGGTAGGCAGTGAGGATAGAAATACAAAAAGTAAAATAATCTTTACTCAAATGGAGCTTACCATTGTGATATATCTCATTCTCCATTTTGCCCCGAGTTATATATTTCTCTCCCTTTTTTTCACATGAAGTTTTCCTGATGTTTTAAGGGTTTCTTATAATGATTTATAAATTATAATTTTTCATTATAATTATTTACAGATGATTCTGGCTTCAGGGCAGGTAGGTGGTGGAAGGGAAGGGAAGGGAAGGGAAGGGAAGGGAATGGAAGGAAAGGAAAGGGAAGGAAAGGGAAAGGAATGGAAGGGAATGGAGAAAAGCGAATTTCTTTTTTAAAAAAGAATAAGCAAAGACAAGTGAAACACATTTTCCTAATGACTGCATACAAAAATGTGCCTCATTCCACCCACTAAATCCATCACTTCTCTGTCAGAGATAGCATGTTCCTTTGGAGCCATGAATGGTCAATTTATTGATCATAGCTCCTACAGCTTTAAAAATTGTCATCATTCTTCAAAATTGCATCAGCTTTGTTTCTCTAAAGTCTATTTTGCTTCTGACTACAGCCTATTTTTATCGGCAAAAACTCTATCCATTTTGGTACTCACACTTCATCAATAGCCTTAGTACTTTCTGCTTCTCTGATTAGATGGCTAGGGGACAGAGCAAATACTTCTTCTCAAATCCTCACTTAAGAGGGTTTCTAGCCCTACAGCTCTTCACTTCCCAATACCTGTACAATTTGGACTAACTTTCATTAGACTGCTGTCCTGAGTACCTTCTTACCCAACACCCTGCCCTTTCTAGCTTTAGTTTGTGTCTTTTCTTCCCCCATTAGATTGAAATCCTTGAAGTTAGGGACTGTCTTTCTTTTACTTATTTTCATTCTCAGCACTTTGCATAAAGGAGGTGCTTCATAAATGTTTTCTAACTGGCTGACTGTTTTTACAGAGTTTTTGTTATTGTTTAAATTTTTCTCCTCCATTGGTCTATAAAAACTTTTTGAAATTTTTCATTTTTACAATATTGATAATAGAGTTTCTGCTTACTTCATTCTGTATCAGTTTGTATGCCTATCTATTTTTAAAAACATTCCTTCACTTCTTATAGCAAAAAAAAATTATATACCACTGTGAAAATAGGATTAACTTTCCCTTTGTCTACTTTTGAATTAATCAACAGAAGTGAATATACCCCAACTTAACCCTAAAGTAAGGAAAGTCCACAAACTATTTACTATAGAAGTTTATACCTCCAAAAGCAAAAACATCTCTACTTAACACCTAAGTAGAGGAGGTGTGCAAATCACTTGCAAAAGTGGGTGACAACTCAGAAGTGACTGACTGCACCCTGGCAAATTTAAAGACTGAAATTGGTCCCCATAAAGCAGAGGAAGGGACAAGAAGTGATGTGGGAAAAGCATTATGAAAGCCCTGAACTTCCTGTCCAAACTCACTTTCTCCTTTAGACATGGCTTTGGAGGAGCTCCAGCTTGGATACAGACTCTTGGACTGCTTCTGGTAAGACTGCTCTTGGATCTTCCCCTTTGGTCTACAACATGGGTGAGTAAAAAAGTTTACTCCTTTCCTGGCTTCTGGAGAGATTAGTTTCCAAAGAAACCTTCCCATCTTGGGGAAGGTTGCATGGTTATTCACCACCGGATCCTCTGGCTAAACAGCCTTCTGTCTGAGGGCCCTCCAGTGGACAGCTAATTAGCCCAGCTTGAGTTGACTCAGGCAGCAGAGAAATATTAGGGTGATAAGCTAGACTGATTACTCTACCCTCCTTTACATTTCTCTATTTTACTCTTTCTCTCTATTTTGTAAATAAAGCTGCTAATAAAAAGTTATTTTGACTTGAATTATAATATCAGTGACCACATTCTCTTATATTTAGTCCAACCATAAATTTTAATCCCTATACCACAACCTATCCAGACTATGTCTGAATGCTAGGGTACAGTATGTTTCAGAGCCATAAGTGAGGAAGACTTGAATTCAAATCCAGTTTTGGATATTTACTAGCTGTCTGAATCTGGGCAAATCACTTAACCTCTATCTTTCTTAGTTTCCTCTAGTGTAAAATGGGGATAATGGTACCATCTGCCAAAATCATTGCAAGGAGCCAAAGAGATAATGTTCATAAAGTACTTACTTAGCACAGTGCCTGGAATACAGTAGGCATTTAATAAAGGTATATTCTCTTCTCATACCCATACCCCACCCCATTCCTCAATTTTTGACATGTCCTTACTTTATTTTTTGTTAGAATAAAAAGAGTTATTTTTTTCTCAAGTTAAGAAACTTTTCCTCTTTGGTCTCTTTCAGTGGTATAGCTGGGTCAGTTGCATGACACACATTTTTAGTAACTTCTGATGTATAATTTTAAATTGCTTTCAATAGTTGTACCTATTCACAGGTTCGTGGACAGTACATCAATGGCCTGTTTTCCTTCCAATATTTATTATTTTTCTTTTTTTGTCATCTAGATATGAGATTGAATCTCAGAATTGCATTTCTCTAATTAGCAGTGATTTGGAGCATCCTTTTTTATATGGCTAAAAATACCCTTAGTTTCTTCCCCTGAGAACTACTTGTTCATATCCTTAAACTATTTATCAGTTGGGAATTGTCACCTTTTTCTTATAAATTTGAATCTCTCTTTAGATATCTTGGAAATGAAAACTTTATCAGATAAACTTGCTACCAAGATCTTTTTCCAGTATTTTTCTTTTTAATATTAGCTTTATTAGTTATTCTTCAGTCATTTCAGTTGTGTCTAACTCTTCATGACTGCATTTGTGCATTTCTTAGTAAAGGTTCAGGAGTTGTTTGCCCATCCTTCTTTAGGACATTTTATAGATAAGGAAACAAAGAGAGTTAAATGACTTGCCCAGGGTCACATTGCTGTAAGTGTCTGAGGCCAAATTCTAAGTCATGTCTTATGCAGATCCATTACATTGTACCACTTCATTGCCCTTTATTTGACATTTGTATAAAAACCTAATTTCATGTGATTGATATTATCCATTTTATCTTCTCTGATCCTCTCCATTTTTCATTTGGTCATGAAATGTTCTCTGCTTCATAGATATAAGTATTTTCCCCTCATATTTTTCTCATTTATTTAAGTCAATCAACATTTAATAGGAGCCAACTTTATGGCTTTAGACAGTCCCTGCCTTCAAGGAGCTCACAATATAACTTGGAGAGATAGCATGCAAATAAACATATACAAATAAATGCTATTCAATATGAATAGGAAATAATTTTAAAAGGGAAGGCACTAGAATAATGTTAGTTGAGAAAGGTTTCCAGTAAAAGATGGGATTTTAATTGAAACTTTAAAAGAAGCCAGGGAAATCAATTGGCAGAGTTGAGGCAGAGTATTCCAGGAATGGGAGACAGCCAGAGAAAATACCTAGACCTGAGAGATAGAGTCTTGATCATAGAACATTAGTAGGTTGTCACAGCATTGAAGAATACTAGAAGCAAATCATGTGTAAGAAAATAGAAGGGTATATGTGGGAGTAGGTTATGAAGGGCATTGAATGACAGATTGAGAATTTTGTATTGGGAATTTATTGGCGGTTGAGGGGATGATAGGGTAAAGGCTTGTACTTTAAGAAAATCACTATAGTAACTGAATGGAAAATAGATTGAAGGAGAAACTTGAGGCAGGCAGACCCACTAGTAAGCTTTCACAATAGTATGAAGTGACTGAATAGTGGATAGCAAGAGAAGAGTAAAGTATATATTCAAGAAATATTGTAGAGGCAAAATCAATAAGCTTTAACAACAGATGGAACTAGGAGGTAAGAAATAATGAAGAATCTAGAATGACTCCTAGATTGTGAGCCTGAAGGACTGGGAGGAAGATGTTGCCCTTGACAGTAATATGGAACGTAGGAGGGCTAAAAGGGTTTAAGAGGAGAGATAATGAATTCTGTCTTAGAAACATTTAGTTTAACATGTCTGAAGGATATCCATTTTGATACGTCTAAAAGGCAGTTGGAGGGGCAGCTGGGTAGCTCAGTGGATTGAGAGTCAGGCCTAGAGACGGGAGGTCCTAGGTTCAAATCCGGCCTCAGACACTTCCCAGCTGTGTGACCCTGGGCAAGTCACTTGACCCCCCATTGCCCACCCTTACCACTCACTCTTCCACCAAGGAGCCAATACACAGAAGTTAAGGGTTTAAAAAAATAAATAAAAGGCAGTTGGAAATTCAAAAATGGAGATCAGCAGAGAGATTGGGGCAGGATAGATAGATTTAAGAATCATTAATATAGCAATAGTAATTAAATCCAAAGAAGCTGATAAATAAAGAGGTAGAAGAGAAGAAGATCTAGGATATAACTCTGAGGGACCTCTACACTTAGAGTATTTGATCTGGATGATGATCTGTCAGAGGAAACTGAGAAGTACCAGATAGATTGGTAGGAGACAGAACCAAGAAATATTTGTTTCCCAAAAAAACTATAGAAAATAAAATATATCAAGAAGGAAAGAATGATCAAAGACAGCAAAGAAATTGTGAAGAATGAGGATTAAGAAAAAGTTATTGAATTTGGTGACTAAGAGATCACTGGTATCTTTGCTATTAAATTTGGTGGAATGATAATATCACAAGCCAGATTGTGAGGAATTAAAATGAGAAGAGAGAAATTTGAGGTATCTATTGTAAATGACTGTTTTAAAAAGTTTAGCTACAAAGGGCAGAAAATATGCAAGACAATATTTAGCAGAGATGAAAGGATCAAATGAAGAACTTTTTGAGGATGGGGTAAACATGGGCACATTTATAGATAGGAGAGAATAAGCCAGTGAAAAGGGAGAGACTGAAAATAAGTAATAGAGTGAAAATTATTGAGGGGGTAATCTGTTGGGTGAAATGAGATTGAATGGTATCACTTGAACAGGTAGAGAGGTTAGTATTGTTAAGGAGTGAGGTCACTTCATCATATGAGATAGAGGTGAAGGAGAAGATAGTGGTAAAAATATCTAAATGATAGAAGATGGGGAAACAGGAAGAAGTGAGGGCTCATCATGAATGACTTCAACTATTCTATAAAATATGAGGCAATTCCAGTCCAGGCTCACAACCTAGGAGTCATTCTAGATTCTTCATTATTTCTTACCTCCTAGTTCCATCTGTTGTTAAAGCTTATTGATTTTGCCTCTACAATATTTCTTGAATATATACTTTACTCTTCTCTTGCTATCCATTATTCAATGACTTCATACTATTGAGAAGGTAGAGGAGGAATAAAGAGGGATGAAGAGTATCAGAACAGCTGCTGTGAAGAACAGATACTGAGTTGGTGGAGTTATAGTAGGATTGCCTAGCAGCATTAGGGCCCACCTAAGGTTGTATAGCATAAATTTGTAGGAGACCCAGTTACAATGATGTATTTTCTTTTCCCACTTTTGTTTAGTAGCACATGTGTAGGAACAAAGGCAATGAATGACAGAAGTCACCCAAAGTCAATGCTTGGCAGAGTATAATCAACCATTGTAAGGATGATTCAAGGCTGAAGTTGGATTGCAGCCTCTCAGACCTCTTGCAGAGGATGGGCAGTCTTTAGGTCAGCAGCTATTAAGCTCCCACAAGAGGTTGGTAAAACCGTTCCTTACAGAGGGGACACAGTACAAGGGCTTCTCAGAGAGAATCTGATCTAATCTCTCTCAACTGGATGGTTTGTTTGGGAGAAGATGTTCTTCCACTAGAAAGGATGTTACTGGCAATCAGGGTGTGATTTCCTGACAAAGATACATAAGGAAATCAACAGGATTCCCAATAATGAATGTCCCCACCACCAATTGTATATCCTTGGTATGAAGGAAGGATTGTATCAAGGGTAAAAGATGTTATGGCCTATTCAACTGGATAATCTAAAGTAAAGTAACTTATTTTAATTTATCAGGGAAGGTATACAGGGTATAGGATTATAAAGGTTAGGTAGGAGGAAAGAGAAGATCTCTGTAAACTAATCAAGATGGACCAGAGATTGGCCTCACCCCAAATATGGCTAGGCCTCTTCCCAGTGATCCTCTCTCTTCCTAACTTCTGCCTCAAGTATTAAACTAAATAAATAAATGAACAAGTTAGCAGGATGATATCAAATGTTGATTGAAGATCTTCTGAAGTGATTTGGTGATGTTAAATCTTGACTTCAACTAATAGGATTTATAACTACAGCAGAGATGAGGCTAATATGGGGACTGACTGAAACAGCTAGAATCAGAATAGGCTAAAAGTGCTCCTGGTATGGATCAGCTATGGTTCAATGGAGAGTCTTGCCCAGACCTCCCACCACCCTTTGACCCAAACCCAGACTGAGCTTACTCTGCCTGGGGATTACCCCCTTATATAGTCCAATTCTAACTGCCCCTCAACTGCCTTCAGTTTCTTGGAGTTCCAAAGTCTGAACCCTCATTTGCTTCTCTCTTAGAGTAATGCTTACACCATGTAATAAATGTTGCTAGGGATTCAAGAAAGGAGGGATAAGAGTTAAACTGGTTCACCAAGAAGTCAGAAGAAACTATAAGGTTGATGACCTTGGAGAGAATTAAGAGGTGATGAGGTTGAAGGCCATGATGTAGATGAATAGTAGACTTTTAAAAGGCAAAACAGATAAAATAGTGAAAAAACAATAGTTTATGGTTGGATAAGGGAATTTTTAAATTCTTAAATTTAGAGGAAGTATTTTTGTGCATGATAGCAAGATCAAAAATATAACCAGTTTTGTACATGGCTGAGGTGGTATGGAGGAATAATTTATGGGAAGTGAATAAGGTTGAGGAACTGAGTGATTAGGGTAGTGATTCACAAAGTGGGCACTGCTGCCCCCTGGTGGGTGCTACAGCAATCCAGGGAAGAGGTGATGGCCATAGGTGCATTTATCTTTCCTATTAGTTGCTATTAAAATTTTTTAAAAAATTAATTTCCAGGGGTGTTAAGTAATATTTTTCTGGAAAGGGGGCAGTAGGCCAAAAAAGTTTGGGAACCACTGGATTAGGGTGTTGGAGAAAAAGTAAATATGTATTTACTTTTCCCTAGAATGAGGGCAAAAGTTGAGGAGGAAATAAAAATTGTGAGGCATGGGCTGAACTCATTGAGGAAGGGAGAGGAATTACTTGAAGGTATATGGATGATAGCTACCAGAATTTTGATTAGGTGGTAGCTATGAATAGCATGAATTTCAAAGGAAACAAAATTACTTAGTGATGGAGCTAGAGGGACAAATTTTTAAGCAACATTGGGAAAAAAAGGACTATTCCAACTCTCCTTCCTTGAGCAGCATGGAGAATGAATGAAGGTGAAGTCAATACTGGAAAGGGTAGCCAAAGAGATTATGTTTTCTAAATGGAAACTAGTTTCAGTAATAGCTAATAGATAGAAACAATGGCAGAAGAAAAGATTTAAGATGAAGGGAAGTTTGTTGCCTATGGTACAAACATTCCAGAAGGCACAGTGAAAAAGTGGGTAGTGTCTAGTTGAAACTCTAGGTTGGGCAGGTTGAGGGGGATGGGAATAAGGAATCAGGTGGTACAGATGGTGAAGTGGGTTTATATGGTAATCTTCAGGGATTCAGAATTAACAGGATATAAAGAATATTACCAAATGTCAGAACATTCGTCATTGATTGGAGAGTGCCATTCATATTTCCGTTGAAGGTTGAGATTCAGCTGGATGCAAATACCATATAAGATGGATAGTAAGCAGGAAAAGCATCCAGGAGGAGATGGAAATCAAAACTGTATACTTAACAAAAAGAAGTGCCAATCCCACCGATGTCTATCTTCTTCAAGGGTGGGGAGCAACAGGAAATAAAAGATCAAAGGGTAGGTTGTCAGTCTTTGTACTGGAAGTTTGCCTCATCTCAGTTAGGAGATTGGTAGAAAGAGGAAGAAGTGCAGAAAAAGACATCTTTGCTTTGTACCATGAGGAAAAAACCCCACCAACCCAGGCTGATCTCTTGCTTGCCTTCCATCATGAGACACATTGTACTCTTCAAGAGATGGAAGACTTAAGGCACATGGTCAGAAGAAACTCAGCATTTCTGCTTTTCTCACTTAAGAGCACCTTTTATAAACAGGACATGTATCATTTGAAGCGTATCTTAGTGTGTAAAGTATTGGTCTAAATCTAATTTTTTCTATACTGCCATTAAATTTTCCTAGCAATTGTTATCAAAGTAGCTGAAGTTTTTGTGTTTATCAAATATTAGGTTATTAGATACATTTGTTTCTATATGTTATATACCTAATCTGTTCTGATCTATCTTGGTGTTTCTTATTCAATACTAGGTTACTTTAATAACTGCTTTTGTAACATATTCTGAGATCTGACATTGCTAGGTCTCTTTTATTTGGTTTTCTTTTCATTATTTCTCTTGAGAATAATTGATCTTTCCCCCTCATTTGAATTTTATTATATTTTTCTAGTTCTATAAAATAATTCCTCAGCAGTTTGACTGGTACAGCACTGAATAATTAAATTATTATATGTAGAATTCTTATTTAATATATAATATTATATAATATTGTATTACATATTACAATATTCATAAGCAATTAATATTTTTCTCATTATTTAGATCAGTTGACTTCTGTAAACAATTGTTAGTATTTGTATTAGCCCTAAATAAATTTAACCAACAAAATAAACAGGAAGTTAATAACATGATTTTTTAAAAAATTAGTTACAATATGCCTCTAGTGATTATTGAATGGAAATATAGAAGAGTATAAATATTTTTCAGTTGTGTATAGCACATTTACAAAAATCAAATATGTCATAGGACATAAAAATCTCACAAAGAAATGAAGAAAACAGAAATATTATACAGGTTCTTTACTGGTCACAATGTAATAAAATCACGTCAAATAAAAGACCAATAAAATTGTTTAAAAACCAACAGGAAACTAAATAAATATTAAATAATTGTTGGGTAAAAGAAAAAAATAATAAAAATGATAGAAGATTTCATTAGTGATAATGTTAATTATCACTAATGAATGCAACATTCCAAAATGTTTGTGACATAGCCAAAAGCAATTCTTAGAGAAAATTAATAGCACATATTTCTCTTCTACTATTAGTAATTTACCCCAGATTTTAACCACTCTTTTGGTTTCAATTATATCTTCTATGCAAACATTGTAGAACTTTGCTTGCTGTCCTCCATATTTTCCCCACAATCAAATCCAAGATCTGTGCATCTATGAGACCTCTTAAAATGTTGTCCAGAGACCCCAGACTAATAGGATCAAAGACTTTAAGAAGTAGAAAAGACTTTGCAGATCACAGATCAAAGCAATACTACTATTACAAATGATAAGAGCAACAACAAGCATTTATATAATACTTTAAGATTTGCAAAGCATTTTACATGTTACCTCATTTTATCCTCACAATTCTTTGAGGTAGGTGCTATTATTATTCCCTGATGAGTAAAATAAGGCCAAGCAAGGTAAGTGAGTTCCCCAGGTAATTGTTAAAAAGTTTTTCAGCATATAAAATTAAAATCTAATTCTATGTATCTTACACCTGATGCCAATTCTCCTCAGTAAGCTTAAGTGAAATAAGTCTAATCATTCAAAATAATAGACCTTCGATAGTTGAACATACCTATCATTGTCTCCTCAAATCTTCTCTTCTCTAAGCTAAACATACCCAGTCCCTTTAACAAATTCTTTAAGATACAGTTCAGGATCATTTCATCACTTTGCTCATTCTCCATATAATATGAATGATTGAGTCAGTGACTGTTTTCCCTAAAATGTAGCACCAATGGGGAAAAGCAGGTTGAGATAAACATCTCATACCCTATACCAAGATAAGTTCAAAATGGATAAATGACTTAAATATGAAGAGGGAAATCATTAATAAATTGGGTGAACATAGAATAGTATACCTGTCACATCTGTGGGAAAGGAAGGAATTTAAGACTAAGCAAGAGATAGATAACATTACAAAATGTAAAATGATTTTGACTATATCAAATTAAAAAGGTTTTCTACAAACAAAACCAATGCAATCAAAATTAGAAGGAAGGCAACAAACTGGGAAAAAATTCTCATAACAAAACTCTCTGATGAAGGTTTAATTTCCTGAATATACAAGGAACCAAGTCAAATTACGAAAAAATCAAGCCATGCCCCAATCAATAAATAGTCAAGGGATATTAATAGCCAGTTTTCACATAAAGAAAAATCAGAACTATTAATAAGCCCATGAAAAAGTGTTCTAAATACTTCTTGATTAGAGAAATGCAAATAAATACAACTCAAAAGTACTACCTCACACCTAGCAAATTGAACAATATGGCAGCAAAAGAAAGTCATAAATGTTGGAGGAGATGTGGCAAAATTGGGACATTAATGCATTCCTGGTAGAGTTGTGAATTGATCCAACCATCTGGAAAGCAATTTGGAACTATGCCCAAAGAGCTTCAAAATAATGTCTGCCCTTTGATCCAGCCATACCACTGCTGGGCTTGTACCCCAAAAAGATAATAAGGAAACATACTTGCACAAAAATNGGTTGAGGGGGATGGGAATAAGGAATCAGGTGGTACAGATGGTGAAGTGGGTTTATATGGTAATCTTCAGGGATTCAGAATTAACAGGATATAAAGAATATTACCAAATGTCAGAACATTTGTCATTGATTGGAGAGTGCCATTCATATTTCCGTTGAAGGTTGAGATTCAGCTGGATGCAAATACCATATAAGATGGATAGTAAGCAGGAAAAGCATCCAGGAGGAGATGGAAATCAAAACTGTATACTTAACAAAAAGAAGTGCCAATCCCACCGATGTCTATCTTCTTCAAGGGTGGGGAGCAACAGGAAATAAAAGATCAAAGGGTAGGTTGTCAGTCTTTGTACTGGAAGTTTGCCTCATCTCAGTTAGGAGATTGGTAGAAAGAGGAAGAAGTGCAGAAAAAGACATCTTTGCTTTGTACCATGAGGAAAAAACCCCACCAACCCAGGCTGATCTCTTGCTTGCCTTCCATCATGAGACACATTGTACTCTTCAAGAGATGGAAGACTTAAGGCACATGGTCAGAAGAAACTCAGCATTTCTGCTTTTCTCACTTAAGAGCACCTTTTATAAACAGGACATGTATCATTTGAAGCGTATCTTAGTGTGTAAAGTATTGGTCTAAATCTAATTTTTTCTATACTGCCATTAAATTTTCCTAGCAATTGTTATCAAAGTAGCTGAAGTTTTTGTGTTTATCAAATATTAGGTTATTAGATACATTTGTTTCTATATGTTATATACCTAATCTGTTCTGATCTATCTTGGTGTTTCTTATTCAATACTAGGTTACTTTAATAACTGCTTTTGTAACATATTCTGAGATCTGACATTGCTAGGTCTCTTTTATTTGGTTTTCTTTTCATTATTTCTCTTGAGAATAATTGATCTTTCCCCCTCATTTGAATTTTATTATATTTTTCTAGTTCTATAAAATAATTCCTCAGCAGTTTGACTGGTACAGCACTGAATAATTAAATTATTATATGTAGAATTCTTATTTAATATATAATATTATATAATATTGTATTACATATTACAATATTCATAAGCAATTAATATTTTTCTCATTATTTAGATCAGTTGACTTCTGTAAACAATTGTTAGTATTTGTATTAGCCCTAAATAAATTTAACCAACAAAATAAACAGGAAGTTAATAACATGATTTTTTAAAAAATTAGTTACAATATGCCTCTAGTGATTATTGAATGGAAATATAGAAGAGTATAAATATTTTTCAGTTGTGTATAGCACATTTACAAAAATCAAATATGTCATAGGACATAAAAATCTCACAAAGAAATGAAGAAAACAGAAATATTATACAGGTTCTTTACTGGTCACAATGTAATAAAATCACGTCAAATAAAAGACCAATAAAATTGTTTAAAAACCAACAGGAAACTAAATAAATATTAAATAATTGTTGGGTAAAAGAAAAAAATAATAAAAATGATAGAAGATTTCATTAGTGATAATGTTAATTATCACTAATGAATGCAACATTCCAAAATGTTTGTGACATAGCCAAAAGCAATTCTTAGAGAAAATTAATAGCACATATTTCTCTTCTACTATTAGTAATTTACCCCAGATTTTAACCACTCTTTTGGTTTCAATTATATCTTCTATGCAAACATTGTAGAACTTTGCTTGCTGTCCTCCATATTTTCCCCACAATCAAATCCAAGATCTGTGCATCTATGAGACCTCTTAAAATGTTGTCCAGAGACCCCAGACTAATAGGATCAAAGACTTTAAGAAGTAGAAAAGACTTTGCAGATCACAGATCAAAGCAATACTACTATTACAAATGATAAGAGCAACAACAAGCATTTATATAATACTTTAAGATTTGCAAAGCATTTTACATGTTACCTCATTTTATCCTCACAATTCTTTGAGGTAGGTGCTATTATTATTCCCTGATGAGTAAAATAAGGCCAAGCAAGGTAAGTGAGTTCCCCAGGTAATTGTTAAAAAGTTTTTCAGTATATAAAATTAAAATCTAATTCTATGTATCTTACACCTGATGCCAATTCTCCTCAGTAAGCTTAAGTGAAATAAGTCTAATCATTCAAAATAATAGACCTTCGATAGTTGAACATACCTATCATTGTCTCCTCAAATCTTCTCTTCTCTAAGCTAAACATACCCAGTCCCTTTAACAAATTCTTTAAGATACAGTTCAGGATCATTTCATCACTTTGCTCATTCTCCATATAATATGAATGATTGAGTCAGTGACTGTTTTCCCTAAAATGTAGCACCAATGGGGAAAAGCAGGTTGAGATAAACATCTCATACCCTATACCAAGATAAGTTCAAAATGGATAAATGACTTAAATATGAAGAGGGAAATCATTAATAAATTGGGTGAACATAGAATAGTATACCTGTCACATCTGTGGGAAAGGAAGGAATTTAAGACTAAGCAAGAGATAGATAACATTACAAAATGTAAAATGATTTTGACTATATCAAATTAAAAAGGTTTTCTACAAACAAAACCAATGCAATCAAAATTAGAAGGAAGGCAACAAACTGGGAAAAAATTCTCATAACAAAACTCTCTGATGAAGGTTTAATTTCCTGAATATACAAGGAACCAAGTCAAATTACGAAAAAATCAAGCCATGCCCCAATCAATAAATAGTCAAGGGATATTAATAGCCAGTTTTCACATAAAGAAAAATCAGAACTATTAATAAGCCCATGAAAAAGTGTTCTAAATACTTCTTGATTAGAGAAATGCAAATAAATACAACTCAAAAGTACTACCTCACACCTAGCAAATTGAACAATATGGCAGCAAAAGAAAGTCATAAATGTTGGAGGAGATGTGGCAAAATTGGGACATTAATGCATTCCTGGTAGAGTTGTGAATTGATCCAACCATCTGGAAAGCAATTTGGAACTATGCCCAAAGAGCTTCAAAATAATGTCTGCCCTTTGATCCAGCCATACCACTGCTGGGCTTGTACCCCAAAAAGATAATAAGGAAACATACTTGCACAAAAATATTTATAGCTGCACTCTTTGTGGTGGCAAAAAATTGGAAAATGTGAAGGTGGCCATTGATTGGGGAATGGCTGAACAAATTGTGGTATCTGATGGTGATGGGATACTATTGTGCTGAAAGGAATGATGAACTAGAGGAATTCCATGTGAAATGGAAAGACCTCCAGGAATTGATGAAGAGTGAAAGGAGCAGAACCAGGATAACATTGTACACAGAGACTGATATACTGTGGCACAATCAAATGTAACAGACTTCTCTACTAGCTGCAAAGCAATGATCCAGGATAATACTAAGGAACTTATGAGAAAGAATGTTATCCACATCCAGAGAAAGAACTGTTGGAGTAGAAATGCAGAAGAAAAATATATGCTTGATTACATGGTTTGATGGGGATATGATTAGGGTTCTGACATTAAAAGATCACTCTATTACAAATAAGAATAATATAGAAATAGGTTTTGAATAATGATACATGCAGTACAACCCAGTGAAATTGCTTGTTAGCTCCAGGAGTGAGGAGGGATGAGGGATGGGAAAAATCATAAATCTTGTAGCCGTGGAAAAATATTCTTAATTAATTAATTAATTTGGGGGGAGGGAATTAAGTAAATAAAATAAAATGTAGCACCAAGAATTGAACATCATACTATAAATCAGTACTGATTACAGTAGTACTACTACAACTTCATTTTGATAACTATGTATTTATGCAGCCTTTGATTCCACTAGCTCATTTGTCTGCCAACACATACTATAGACTCATATAGATATTTCAGTTCAATAAAATCCATCTATCCTTTTGAAATAGAATGTTGAATAACCATGCCTCCTATATTCTGTATCTAGGTAGTTGTTTTTCAAATTCAAATGTGAGATTTTATATTTAACTCTGTTAAATTTCATTTTATATTCAACTCATTTTTCCAGCTAGCTGAGATCCTCCTGGATTTGATCTTCCAACATGTTATCCTCCTTTTCCATGTCATCAGCAAATCTGATATGTGTGCCTTTGATACCTTCACTGAAATTATTGATAGCAAGGTTGAACAAGATAGAATGGAAAAAAGAGAATTATGATACCCATCTAAACACCTCTGTCCACATTAAAATAATTTAAATGTCTGAGCCAGTTCACTCAGTTCTAAATTCATCTAACTATATTTTTACTTTATATATATCTTTCCATTTTGCCCTTTATATCATGAGAGATTATCAAATACTTTGCTGAAATCCATGTATACTGTTTTCATAGTATTTCTTTTTATCTACCAAACTGTATCAACTGCCTCAAAAAGAAAAATGAGACTATATTAGCATGACAATTTTTAACAAACACATTCCAGTTCTTAGGACTCGTAGGTTGGTTGGCTAAGTGTTCACAAACTATCCCTTAATGAATATGTTTGGGGATTTTTCCACAAATAGGTGTCAAACACACAGCTTTTCATTGAAAAAAATCTACCTTCCTTTTGAAAACTAGGTCATTTGGTCATCTTTAACCCACTTGCACTTTTAGTATACTTTCATATTTTGTTAAATATTTCTGCCAACAGCCCAGTAGTCACAAGCATAAGTTTTTTCAATATCCCAGAACTGGTGACTGATGACAACTATGTGCTCTCTTTCCATCTATTTTTTAAAATAACTTTATTTTTTACATTCTTATTAATCAACCATTTTGTTCTTCATTTCCTAACATGAAGATCATAATCTTTGGTAAATAGAAGCAAAGTAGGATGAGTAATTCAGCCTTATCTCTATGGTACATTATCTTCATTGTATCCTCCCCCAAAAGAAGTCTCATATAATTTCCTTGTTATTCCTCTTATTCGGAAACATTATGCCATATTAGAAAATCTGCTAGTACAAGGGTCTTCAGGCCTAGGTTGCAATTCTAGTTCTATTACTTGCTAAGTGTGACCTTAGCCTAACTATTGAACTTCTCTATAACAGTTTTCTCATCTAAAAAATGAAGCAGTCGACCTAAATGATCTCTAAAGCTTCCTCCACTTCTAAATTTATGATCCTAACATTACTATAAAAAACCCTTTTTAAAATTACACTTAGAATTCATCAAAAACCCGTTTGTTCTGCAACTAAGGCTTCCTGAGTATACAATTCTTTTTTACTTCATCTTTAGTAACCTACACTTCTTATCTTCTAAAAAAATCTCAGTTCGTAGACATGCAGTCTCATTGGTCTCTTTAGATAGTTCTTCCTTTTCTTCTGAAAATGAATCATTTGTATTTGTGTCATCAAGCATCTATTTGTAGCTTCATTCACTGTCAAAATTCTAGAACTGATTATTAAAGAAACATCTATAAAAGGAAGTAGTGATACCAAAGATCTAGCAGAGCATCTCTATGTGTAGACCATGCCAGATTGATGTTATTTCCTTTTTTGATATAGTAGGAAAACTGATAGATTGGAGGATTCTATATATGTAATATATATATATATATACATATATATATTTTATATACATGGATAATAAAAAACAGATGATGAAGTTTCTCATGCTCTTCTTGTGCAAACGATGAGACTTGGAGGGCCACATAACAGTATAATTAGATGGACTCAATGTCTAAATATTTGTGTTTTTTTTAATAGTCATTAATTATTAAATACCAGTTTGGAAGGAGGTACACAGAATAAAGTGCCCCAACAATCTATGCTAAACTCAATGCTTATTAGCATTTTCATCATAATTTTTTATAAAAGTCTAATTGACATGATTATTAAATTTGAAAATGACATGAATCTAAGAGGAAATCTAACAAATTGTATTATAGTGTCAAAGTCCAAAATGGCTATGAAGACCCCCAGCTAAGACAGCTTTTTAAGACTGAGGAACCATATCTCCTATAAACATTCCAGTAAAGCTATAAAAATGTACCAGAAGTAAAAATGATAAAGAAAACCAAATAAACAATTCTATGTTTCTCCATTCAATCTAGAACTATACAAAAAGACTGCCACAAACCCAAGGAGGTTCTAAGACAGAGAAGTCAGGATTGGCAGAAATCACATCAAGGTAGCATCCAAGACCTACAGCAGGAGACACAGCCAGACCAGTACCCACCCAGCACAGGGCTCAGGTAGTCTCTTCTCTGCTGCCCCAAACTCTGGGCAATAGCAGGACATAGTACCAGATCAGCACTCAGACATCCTATATCCAAACCATAGACTAGGTAGCTAGCACCTGAACCACATAAGGAAACAGAGTTAGACCAGCAGTCAGGGAGCCTAGCATCCAGGAAGCCCATATCACATCTATTGCAAAAGGACTGACCCAAATAGTACATGGCATCTTATAGGAGTCCTGCTGAAAGCTCAGTTGACAAGATCTAGAGTCTGTTAGGTTCATAGATAGAGAAAGAGTTAACTAACTCTAGGTTCACTGGCAGGCAAGAAGAAAGAGACAAAAAAAGACCAATGCCAAAATCTAAGTCATCAAAATCCAGCCACCAGGAGATAGGGACAAAATCCAAGAAACTCTGCAAAGGATAAGACCTACTCTTATTAATTACAACCAGGAATATTGCCCATATGATCAAAGAGTATTAGAAAAAGACTCTGATTCAAGCACAAAGTCTCTAAGTAAAGAAAAGAAAATGCAGAATAAAATGAAGAAATACTATGGATTGAAAGAATTCTAAGATATAAATCTAGGACAATTCCTCAAGTCCAAGTAGAACCTCAGAGAAAAGCATTACCTATCCACAAAGTCTGCAAGGGTAGCTAGAAAAAAATACAGCAAGAAATAAGAAATTTACTGTTAGATTAAATAAGAGCTGGGGAGGAAGAATTGGAAAAAAGAATTAAACACTCAGAACAGACAATGGAATACCTTTGCCAAGAATTAAACTTCCTGAAAATTAGAATGAGCCAAAGAGAAGCAATAACTCTATGAGACACCAAGAAATAGTAAAATAAGAAACAAAAGATTGAAAAAGAGAAGGACACATAAGGTACACATTATAAAAAATTAAATGTAATGGGAAAATAGGTCAAGGAAAGATATCTGAAAAATCTAAATTATGGTCACAAAAAAAAATCCTGGATGTCATATTTCAACAGCTCTTAAATGAAAACTTTCCAGATCAATTAAAAACACATGGCAAAGCAAAAAGAGAAATAATCAACCACTGACTCTGAGCAAGTCACTTAATTTCACTAAATCTCAGTTCCCTCCTTTAAAAAGTGGGAATGATAATAGCACTTATCTCCAGTGGTTGTTATGAGGATCAAATAAGAGAGTATATAAAATGCTTTGCACAAACCTAAAGCACTATATGAATATTGGCTGTTGTAATGAAGATGATAGTGATGAAATACAAAAAGGAAAATCCCCCAGACTAGCATAGCATCTAAATATTTAGGAGAAAAATTGATCAAATCTCAGGGAAAAATTGGCAGTGAAATTTAGTAGTGAGGGAGTTTAATATATTACTTTCAACCTAGCAATCTAACAAAAAAGGGAAGAAACAAGTTAAATATGAATAGAATTTCATGAAATTTAGAGATAATTCATAAATTTATATATTGTCTGTGACAATAATTGAATAAAAGCAAAAAGGAGTATAACTACTCATGTGGGGCATCTTTTTATAAAAAGACTACTAAAGCATAAAAACCTAAACATAGGAAAGTAGACATATTAAACATTCCCTTTACTGACTATAATTGAAACCTACATATCTAAGCCTGAAATTAGCATAGTAAAGATTTAGCATTGCCTTTATTTCATTTCAGATCCCTGATCCTACACAGACTCATTCAGTGAGGTAAACTATGTCATTAACTCATGACCTTCTATCTTTTTAACTCCATACATTTAAGACATTGGCAAATTCTTTACAACCATTGTCTCACTGCTATGACTTGAATCCACTTCCAAATAAACCAGTTGAGTTCAAATGAAATTCTGCAGAGTTATAAACATAAGCCTCTTTCATTTGCCAAAACATCTATGAAAACTAAAGCTGAATATGACCACAACTTTTTCTGTTGCAAACACCTCTTCTTTCACTCCAGGTATAGCCTAACTACCTTACCATATATCCCAGCTACAGCAACTCTATGTCCCTCCAAACATCTTAACTTTCTTGTTCTTCACTACTATATTTCTTCTGCTACTCTTTCAAGAATCATTCCTTCTGATGGAAGAGAGAGAGAGAGAGAGAGAGAGAGAGAGAGAGAGAGAGAGAGAGAGAGAGAGAGAGAGAGAGAGAGAGAAGTAATAATTAAAAATAACAGGACAAAGTCCTTGTTTTTGGTAGAAAACAAGATCCAAGATGCTAGCTAGATCAATGGTCAAGGGCCAATGGTCAAGGCTTCATTTTCTCAAAAGAAGTATAGATGGGCAAGTGCTTGATTTCACTCATATCTTCTTCCCTCATCCAATAACTCCCATCTAATTTAACCATTTATATACCATAATATATCACTTCTTTATAATAGTGATTTTAGATACCTCATAACTATAGGTTTACAGATTAGTTAAAAAGGTTACTCTATTTACAATTGTAAAAATAACTTAGGGAGCTGTCACTAAATTCTCATCATGCTATGCATAAGATTTCAATTATAAATGTCTTATTAAGATGAAAATTGAAATTATTTTTGGTACTTTTTTACTTATTCTTCACTTTTCTCATTATCGATTTTCTCATCCTAAACACATATACATCCTTTGACTAGAAGGTCCCATTTTACTTACGTTTTTTATCTTAATTAGGAATCCTATTTTAGGCATTTTATTATCAAATTGCCTCTAGAATGCCTCACTTACTTGGCTATGATTTCCATTTTCCTCATCTCCATATCTTTCAAATACTAATGGAAAAGAAGACGTTATCCTATTTCCTCCCATTCCTTGAACTGAGCCTCCTCCACTTTTTCTTTCATAAAGAAAAAAAATTTTTTTAAAAAGATCACAGGCTATAGTAGCTGGAAAGAATATTAAGAATCAATAGGTCTAGACCTGGGAAAAAACCTTACATCTTCTAATTTTGTTTCCTCATTTTACAAAGGAAAAAACTATGGCCCAGGTATGTTAAGTGACTGACCCATGGTCACACAGGTAGTGAGGATTAGAAGTAGGAATTTACTTTAAGAGTTTGAAGTTGGAGCCAAGGCTCTTTACACTATTATAGGACACCCACTGTTATATTCAAACCCCTTCTTTTTATAGCTATGGAAATCGAAACCCTGAGAGATAAAATGGCCCACACAATATCAGGCAAATAGCAAACCCAGAGAAGAGATTCAAATGTAGAATTTTTTTATGGCAAATCCAGTGCATTTTTCATTCTACTAGGGTACAAGAAGCTACATTGGGTATATTGCCAAAAGAATCCAATAATAATGTTTATCATCATGATTATCTAACCATACAGAGGCAGCTTTTAATTTGTTTTTCTATTTTACATTATTATTATATTATTATTAATATATTTTCTATATATATATATAAAATATTTTGTTTTCCATCTTCTACAGCATATTTCCCTTCTATAAGCCCCTCTCCCTCCTTAATCTTCACTCTGTCTATAGGATTGCTTCCCTGTTGCTTACCAAAACAAACGATGTTTCCTCCATCCTTAAAAAAAACTCTCACTTGATCTAATCATCTCATAGTTCACTTCATTGTCATTTCACTATCTTCCAAACACTCAGTGGTCTGGTTTTCATTTCTATCATTCAACTGAAACTCCTTTTCTCAAAAGTTAACAGTGGGGCAGCTGGGTAGCCCAGTGGAGTGAGAGTCAGGCCTAGAGACAGGAGGTCCTAGGTTCAAACCCGGCCTCAGCCACTTCCCAGCTGTGTGACCCTGGGCAAGTCACTTGACCCCCATTGCCCACCCTTACCAATCTTCCA